>NW_024081179.1:468636-551702 GCF_003009895.1 Hyaena hyaena
AGAGAGAGAGGGAGACACAATCTGAAGGAGTGGCCTGCTGATTTTAATACTCAACTAAACAACTGCATCTTTGGTTACAAAGACAACGATACTGTTACTTGGGAAAAGAAAATTCCCTAAGCTTTCAAGCTTTCATGCCATGAGATGGCATGCCACGAGCCCAACGGCCGGTCTCACTCGCCCCTTTCTGTGCTAGTTTGCATGGAAAACCCAGGGGGCCTTCTGGTGGGTCTTGCCACCCATCCCTGGCCTCTTCAGGAGAGCCTGGGGGACCACAGTGCCCCGGCCAGAGTCACACTCTGACTTGTATGGCCTGCCACCACTTCACCCTCGGCATGTCTAAAACCAAACTCCTCCCTTCCTTCCACCCCGGCTTCCTCCCTAAACTTCTTACTTCCATTAATGGCTATAGCATTTCCCCAGAAACCTCAGCCTCATCATCAACTTGAACCTACGTTGCTCAAAACAGAAGCTGTTGCTCAGTGTCTCTCTCGTATCTGCGCTTGCCTCTCCACCCCAGAGCTGACACCTCCCCACTTTCACATTTCTGTTCAGATTATTCCCTCTGGCTACAAAGCCCTTCCACCAGCTTCCTACCCTTTACCTATCCTTTAAGACCTCGTGGCCGGGGCGCCTGGGTGGCTTAGTCGGTTAAGCATCCGACTTTCGCTTAGGTCATGATCTCGCAGTTTGTGGGTTCGAGCCCCGCGTCGGGCTCTGTGCTGACTGCCCGCTCAGAGCCTGGAGCCTATTTCTGAGTCTGTGACTCCCTCTCTCTCTGACCCTCCCCTGCTCACGTGGTCTCTCTCTCTCCTAGAAAAAAAAAAAAAAAAAAAAAGACCTCGTGGCCATGCCATCTGCTTCCTGAAGCTTTTTCTGATCCTCTGCAGAACCTCTCACACAATTGTTCTGACACTCAGCATCCGACTCCACTTCCAGAGATGGGAGAGAACTCAGTATTTCATGCATTCTGAATTCTAGAGATTCAACAACATGCAACAAGCACTTGCATGTCAGACGTTTATATAAACCTGAGTTTACGGTTATCTTAGTAGATGCTTACACAACCCCTATAGGAAAGTTCTTAAGCCTATTTCACAGATGAGAAAACTGAGCTCTGGCAGGGGGCTGGGTAGCCCTCCCAAGCACAGTGGCGGGCCAGGAACAGTGTCAGGACGCTGAGCTGGATGCTCATTCCCTCACGCAGGATGTCCTGGCCTCCCATTTTTTTTTCTCCCCAGGCACATATGACAGCCACTAACGCCCACTCACTTACTGTACCAAAGGGTAAATCCTCCACCAGATGCCACCTGTATGTCATTAGCTTGAATCATATGAAAATACTATTTTTGTAGATCGAAAATGGTCAAACATCAACAATTTCATATGGTTCAATGTAACAGGAAAGGATTAATTTCCCCCACTGAAAAACACAAAAGCTACAGATAACTTGATTCTAGCACATAATAATAAAGAAATCAAATATAGAGAAGAACAGAACTCTAGGCTACTCTTTAGTTTTGCAAGATTATGAGAAATGACAAAACAGACTAATGTCACCTGCTCAGTGACAATGGAGGGCTTCTTAGAGGAGGCCTGCCTAATCACTGCTTGTATTATTCCAGAGGAAGTCTAAAAGATCCTAACTCCCTCTTTTACTTTCTTGGGATAATTTCATATAAGCAGATAACATGAATTACAGGACGGAATGAATTAAAACCTTTCTTCTAAACTGTAGTTTACACATGCACACCTTTTGAGCTCTATCTCCATAACCTTGAAATACTTCTTTTCAAAAACTTCCTTTGCATGGAAGTCTCTCTCTGGGATCCCGTGTGGCAAGCAGTGACCTCACAGGGCTCCCTGCCTCCAGCCCCACCCCCACCCTCTGCGGGACACAGAACTCCAACAGCACTAGCACCAGAGGGGTCCTTCCTGTCCTTCTCTCGTTCAATATCCTACAGGAATAAGTCCCAGTTCCTGGCACAGGGATGACCCGGCCCCTCCCCAACCAGGACACATCAGCTCTCTTCCCTCTTCAGCACCACCCGCCTCCTCGTCCCCACAATTTCTGCTCCATTGTTCCTGCCTCCCAGAGCACTTCGTGCTCTCCCCTGCACCTCTGCAGAGCATCTGACCTCTCCGGGGAGATATTCCCCCCACCCCTCACCCCAGGAAGCCAACCAAGCTGTAGGGTATTCTGGTTATAATCACTTAGGTTGGGAGAGCATTTTTACTTGCCTGTTTAGCAAATGAAATATGTGATAATGATATCAAGATACATTATAAACATGTAGACATATTTGTATCCCAAAAAATATTCAGTATTGAGTCTCTTTAACATTTCATTATATTCTGGAGCTGGAGTATTTCATATTCTAACAGTTACTAAGAAGCCTCACAAATTAGGGGCGCCTGGGTGGCTTAGTCAGTTAAGCGTCCGACTTTCGCTTAGGTCATGATCTCGCGGTTCGTGGGTTCGAGCCCCGCGTTGGGCTCTGTGCTGACTGCCAGCTCAGAGCCTGGAGCCTATTTCAGAGTCTGTATCTCCCTCTCTCTCTGACCCTCCCCTGCTCACGCTATCTCTCTCTCTCTCCTAGAAATAAATAAAAATATTAAAAAAAAAAAAAAGAAGAAGCCTTACAAATTAATAAGAGCCAATTAGTATCTAAAATGTCTACTGGCTCCCATGCCCTGTAATACTACTATACGGTGCTATTTTATGCTATCAACGTTAATTACTCTTATGATTAAAATTCACCCATATAAACTCAGTTTGGCTCAACACATATTTATACCCAAGGCAAGTAGCTAGGAACGGTCAGGGCTGGAAAGATCAGCAGGAAAATGAACATGAATATCACTAGAGAAAACCACCACAAGCCGCCTGAGAGCTAGAAGCAATGCCACGGGAACCGCTCTGAGGCCAACAGCACGGCGCCCGAGACGCGCAAAGCTGCACTCCTGAGCCCGCACCTACAAGGGAAGATGAAACACACACGCCTCTTCCTGAAAGCATCGCCGGGCTGACACAGCAGTAAGGTAGCGATGAGGGTGCGCGGAGGCTGGCTTGCACCCTGCACACTTGTGTCTTTGTGGCCCTCCCCCGACCTCCTCCTTGTCCCCGGCTCGCTCCCAGGCACACAGGCCACCACCCATCTACTTTCTGCTACTAGAGGTTGGTCCACACCTCCTAGAGTTTTATGCACAGAGAATCCAGCAGTATGTACTCTGTGGCCTGGCTCCTTTTCAGCACAGTGAGGTCCATCCCTGCTGCCGCGGGTATCAGCGGTTCGCTCCTCATCACTGCTCAGTAAGATCTCACCATACGCACGCGTAGTGTTTTCTGTCCACTCACCTGTTACATTAAGGTGGTTTCCAGATTTTGGTAAATCAAACTGCTATGAACATTCATGTATAAGTCTGTACGAACACTTGCTTTCTTTTCTCTTTGGTAAATACTTAGGAGTGGAATTGCTGATCACATAAAAGATTCATGTTCAAGTTTTAGAAAAACTGTCACACTGTTTTCCAGACTATACCACCTTGTGTCCCCAACGGCAGTGTGTGAGAGTTATGGGCTCTCCACAGTCTCAGCAACGCTTGTTAGGATCGGTCTTTCTAGTTTGAGACACTCTAATGGGTATACAGTGGTATTTCAGTGTGGTTTTAACTTGTATTTTCCTAAAGACTAATGGTGTTGAACATTTATCCACGTGCTTACCTGACATGCATATGTTTTCTTTGGTGAAACATCTATTCAAATCTTTTGCCTCTTCTTATTTGTTATTTATTTTTAAATTTTGGGAGGGGGAGTGTGCGCGCACACAAGTTGGGGAGGGGCAGAGAGACAGGGAGAGAGAGAATCTCAAGACAGGTACCCCTGTTTCTTTTTAAATTGGGTTGTTTATTTTCTAATCGGGTTTTAAGAGTTCTTTACATATTCTGGATACAAGTCCTTTATCAGATACAGGATTTCTAAGTATTTTCTCCCAGACTATGTCTTATTCTTTGGCAATAAGTAATATGGGATCGAGCCCCATGTTGGGCTCTGCTCTGAGAGCACAGAGTCTGCTTGGGATTCTTTTTCTCCCCCCTTACTGCCCGTCTCCCCAATCTCTGTGTCTCTCTCTCAAAAATAAATAAAATAAATAGGAGAGAAATTGGGGCACCTGGGTGGCTCAGTCAGTTAAGTGTCTGACTTAGGCTCAGGTCACGATCTGAGTTTGAGTTTGAGCCCTGCATCGGACTCTGTGCTGACAGCTCAGAGCCTGGAGTCTGCTTCAGATTCTGTGTCTCCCTCTGTCTCTGCCCCTCCCCACTCTTGCTCTCTCTCTCTCTCTCAAAAATAAATAAAACATTAAAAAAATTTTTTAAAGAGAAATTAAGAAAAAAGGAGAATAAAATGAAAGATACAACATATGTCTAATAAGCATTCCAGAAAACAAAAATAATAAGAATGTGGAAGAAGAAATACCTGCCCAGATAATAGAGAATTTTCCAGACACGTTGATGGATGCTAACCCTCAGAATCTGTAAAGTCAACAAATCCCAAAAGAGAAAACTGAAAGAAATCCACAACTCATTTTGCTCACAATGGAGAGCTGTTTAATTCTTTTTTTTTTTTTAATTTTTTTTTTTAATGTTTTATTTATTTCTAGGAGAGAGAGAGAGAGAGACAGCGTGAGCAGGAGAGGGTCAGAGAGAGAAGGAGTCACAGACTCCGAAACAGGCTCCAGGCTCTGAGCTGACAGTCAGCACAGAGCCCGACACGGGGCTCGAACCCACGAACCATGAGATAGTGACCTAAGCGAAAGTCGGACGCTTAACCGACTAAGCCACCCAGGCGCCCCGAGAGCTGTTTAATTCTAATGTCAAGTCCCCCAACCAATACGTGACAGTAAAGGGATTTTGGCATCAAATAATGTAAAACCACAGAAATGAACTAACAGGAGAAGAGACAACAAAAATGGTCGGAACTGAAAAGAGAACAGCCGAGGGGCGCCCAGGTGGCTTAGTCAGTTAAGCGTCTGACTTTCGCTCAGGTCATGATCTCGCGGTTCGTGGATTCGAGCCCCGCGTCGGGCTCTGTGCTGACTGCCAGCTCGGAGCCTGGAGCCTGTTTCAGTCTGTGTCTCCCTCTCTCTCTGACCCTCCCCTGCTCATGCTGTCTCTCTCTCTCTCCTAGAAATAAATAAAACATTAAAAAAAATTTAAAAAAAGAAAAAAAGAAAAGAGAACAGCCGAGAAGTACCCTGGCGGACCTGGGACACACCTCAAGCTAGAAGGGAGGCTGGACAGTCCCACTTAAGTTACAGGATAGTTAAGTCCTGAAAACTGGCAACGTCTCTGGACTCCACAGGTGGAAGTCTACAAGTTCATTCTCTAGATGCTTGAAATGTTACCTCATCTGGAGACACTAGGCACAGGTGAGTCCCAGGTGCCGTATGCCACACAGGGGACCAAGTCACAGAATTAAAAACAAATGCTTCCAGAAATAAATTCACATTTCCGGCCACTTTTGATTTGACAAAGGTGCCAAGACAATTCAATGGGGAAAGAACAGTCTTTTCACCCAATGCTGCAAGGGCAAATAGATATTTACCGGCAAAAGAATAAATCCAGACCCCTACTTCATACACCAGACACATATACCAACTCACAGTGCATCACAGACCCGGACCCAAGGGCTAAAACTACAAGCTCTTATATGAAAGCAGAGGGGGCAGGATCATCAGGCCTCGGCAATGTACAGGACTAAAGCAGGAACTGACTCATGGTTTCGTCTGGTTGGCGGAGAAAACAGGAAAAAGCACCCCCAGGACCCCTCCATGAAACGGCGCTGGACAGAAGCATCTCCACCACAGATTGAAGACCACCCTCCTTATGGGCCTGCTTAAAGGCAAGCCCTGGGTTGCCCTCTGGGAACTCAGATTTGGGGAGGGGTCCCACCATTCCCAGAAGTGACGGGAGGCTCGCTGAACCTAAAACATCCGTGCAGCGAACACGGTTGTGTCACATACTTGCTTCCTACTAGGGGTCTGGAGCTTCCCTATTTGCTACAGAGAGGACGCCCACATGACCAGCTCTCAGCAGGGGCCCGGACACTGGGGCTCTACTGAGCTTCCCTGGTGGACAACGCGTCGCATCTGTTGTCCTAGCTGGTGGCTGGAGGACTGTGCACGTCCCGCGGGGCTGCACTGGGGAAGGACTCTCGGAAGCTGGCGTCTGGTGTCCTCAGACTTCGTCCCACACAAGTCTGTATCCTCTCAGGGCGGGAAATCCCAGCCGTGAGCACAGCTAGATCCTGAGTCCTGTGGGCCCTCCCGGTGAACCCCTGAACCTAGGGGCGGGGCGGGGAGCCCTGACGCAAATACCTTTATAGCATATAGTCAAACCAGATCTCCAAAACTGTTGGACAAGTGTTTTTTTTTTTTTTTTAATAAAGTTTATTTATTTTGACAAAGAGAAAGAGAAAGAGGGAAGGAGGGGCAGAGAGGGAGGGAGAGAATCCCAACCAGGTTCCGTGCTGTCAGTGCAGAGCCTGATGCAGGGCTTGAACTCATGAACCGTGAGATCATGACATGGCCTGGAATCAAGAGCTGGATGCGTAACAGACTGAGCCCCCAGGCGCCCCGGGACAAGTAAGTTCTGAATGCTCACAACAGTGTGTGCACGTAACCCGGAGGTCCCCAGGCGCACTGAGTCAGAAGGCCAGCGATCTGGGCATTTCTTTCTTAGAAGACTTGTTGACCCTTGTGACTTTTGGACAGCGGAAGTCCCCACCTTCTTGCCCTGGCAGCTGCGCGAACCATACCAACTCAGCTTCCTGTCCCTCTCTTTCAACCTACACACCCTCCTCCCTCCGCTGCTGCTTGATGCGCTCCTGGATGCTACAGCCCACAGAGCAGAAGGCTCGGTGCGCCATTACTCTATAGCCAAGGTATGTACCCAAGTTTTGAAGAAAGAGGTTTTTAATATCTTACGAACTTTAAAAATGCTTGTGAAAGTGCTTTGTAGACAATAAGGACTTTACAAACGTAATACATTATTGGGCGTAGCAGGCAGGTATTGCACCATAAAATACAGCAGTGACTCTGATATGATGCTTCCAGCGCCAAGTTACATCTCCTGACAGCTCTCTGCCTTCCTCTAATCAGAAATTCACGTAAAGGGGGTGCCTGGGTGGCTTAGTCGGTTAAGCATCCAACTTTCGCTTAGGTCATGATCTCACGATTCGTGGGTTCGAGCCCCGTGTCGGGCTCTGTGCTGACTGCCAGCTCAGAGCCTGGAGCCTGTTTCAGAGTCTGTCACTCCCTCTCTCTCTGACCCTCCCCTGCTCACGCTGTCTCTCTCTCTTAGAAATAAATAAAACATTAAAAAAAATTAAAAAAAGAAAAAAAGAAACTCCCGTAAAGGCTATAAACACATTTTTAGTTTTGCTGTCAGGTTTCAGTTCTGCTGATCTTGAGATAGAAATATCGTCTCCCCATTAAGAAACAACTTTATCAGGGAAAAGAGCACATGAAAACTCACTTTATAACTGGAATCCTGTCCTTCTGACTCCCTTCCCTGTATCATATGCACACCCTCAACTTCAATACAGAGCACTTAACACTCAATATGTTTATCCTTCCCTGAAGTTCAGGTCATGGGCAATCTTAGAACTCAAGAGAATCTTCGCAATTTAGTTTCACAAGTTCTGAACACTTCTGGCAGCATATGCACGTAGCCCAGACGCTCCCAAACCAGGCAGGGCAACACAGTCACATGGGGAAGTTTCCAGGAGCCCCCCACCACCACCACCACACCCACTGAGCCAAAAATCCTGCCCATGGGATCTGGGCATTTTTTCTTTCTTTCTTTCTTTTTTTAAAAAATTTTTTAATGTTTCATTTATTTCTGAGAGAGAGAGAGAGAGAGAGAGAGACAGTGTGAGCAGGGGAAGGTCAGACAGAGGGGGAGGTATAGAATCTGAAGCAGGCTCCAGGCTCTGAGCTGTCAGCAGAAAAAATATACAATCTAGTATACCATTGGGCCCTGCAGTGAACAATATCTGCAAAATCTAAAATAATAAACACTATTAAATGGTTTTTAAGAGGCTCAGTGAGATAGCAGTACAAATATTACCAACCTTGACAACACAGAAGTACAACCGATGAGCTAGAAGGTAGGCGGGCGGGAAAGGGAAGGAGTAAAAACGGGGAAAGGTGCTAATACCCTCATCTCACAGAGAAAGAGAGAGAAGGGTATCCCCTAAAGTCACAACAGTAGCCCATAAAAAACCAAAAATCACATTTCAGTCATACCAAGTTGGGTAGTAGAGAGGCAAAGTAACTCGCTCGAATTTAGCTCGTTAGAAGGTTCTAAAGCCCACACGTGACTATGGGCCCTCCACACCCCGCACCGTGTGCTCTTTCCCCACGTCTGGTGGTGCAAGCTCTGTGCTAGGACGTAACCCGCCCAAGGTCACACACCTAGTTAGTGGCAGAGCCAGAAAAAGAAGCAAGTTCTCTAGTCTGAAAATTATTTGGAAAAGTCATTACTAAAATTTCCAGAAAGACCACGTTGAAAACCTCTCTCGTCTTCACCGTGCTCTCGCTCACTCACTTCCATCCCCTCATTTCTGCTCACTCTCGCAGCACACAGGACAGGGACTCCCTGCCTCCCGCCAGGCCTGCCCTCCCCACGCTCGGCCATCTGATGAGGGAAGTCCTCTCCGCTGGAGGCAGCGCTGAGGAAGGCTCCATGTGTCTCCATGAAAGCCACTGTGTCTTTCAGAACCTGACAGAAGGACCAAGACATCAACACGGAGCACAGGGCAAAGTGTGCCTGTTCATCTCTTAGAAAGTGAGGCCGCGTGCCCCCAGGGCCCGGGTCACAGTCACACACGGAGGATGCAGCTACATGCGGGCCACACTATTAGAGGTGGGAAGCCACCCAGAGACGCTGAGTAACTTCATGACAAGTTTTGAAATACTCTCTGGAAATGATACTTTCTACCCCCGAAATAATTCTTTAAAAATAAATTGTAACCCAAACCTATTGGTACCTGTAAAAAACAATTTTAAAACTTCAATCTGATTCACTATTACTTACTCCATTTTCCGTGCGCTTTTCTGCGGGCACATTCATTACATTTCTCGGGGCTCTCTGCTCTTGGGTCTGACGGCCACCTAAAGAAACGAGAAGGCCACACTCACTAACAGACACATTAGTACAATGGTTCCCTCCCACCCCTTCACTGGTTTAAGTATTTATTGAACACAAGTATAAATTAGCAGGCTGAACAAGTCAACACCTACAACAGTTGGAAAAATGCTAATATTTATAATTTTCATAATTTTTATGAAGTTATTTACATGAAATTTTTTTCTCTATTTCAGAATCTTAAAAATTGACTTACATCGAAAGATTTCTAACATTTAAAAATGATCAAGACGGGAAGTTTGATGTTATATGTATTTTACAACTAGTTTTTATTAAACATTTTCTAGCAGGGACTAAAACAGAATTGAATATCCACTAATAAAAACACTGATGCACAGAACTGGCCTTCACTGGCAGGCTCCCCACTGGCATGGGGCACCAACACAATTCAGGCAGTCTTCAGAATTCTCCTTGATTCCATAAAAATTCAATGTTTCGGGGCATCTCGGTGGCTCGGTTGGGCATCCAACTTTGGAACTTTGGCTCAGGTCATTATCTCACGGTTCGTGAGTTTGAGTCCCGTGTTGAGCTCTGTGCTGACAGCTCAGAGCCTGGAGACTGCTTCAGATTCTGTGTCTCCCTCTCTCTCTGCCCCTCCCCTGCTTGCATTGTTTCTCTCTTTCACTCTCTCTCAAAAATAAATAAATATTAAAAAAATGTTTCCCCAAAAAAGGTTTCAAATTTAAACTGGAGAAATTGTATGTCCTGTCATATATATATATATATATATATATATTTTTTTTACAAATAGTTTATTGTCAAATTGGTTTCCACATCCTGTCATATTTTTTTAAAATAATTCTTTTTTTTTTTTTTTTTTTTTTTAGAGAGACAGAGAGTGACTAACAGGGGAAGAGGACCAGGGCGAGAGATAGACAGAGAGAGAGAGAATATCCCAAACAGGCTCTAGCAGGCTCCACGCTCAGCATAGAGGCCAACACGGGGCTCAATCCCACGACCCTGGGATCTTGACCTGAGCTGAAATCAAGAGTCAGGCACTGAACCCACTGAGCCACCCAAGTGCCCCTGCCCTGTTGAATCTTTGTTTTTTAAACAAAATGAAGCTTGCTGCACAATCATGCACCTGGTGACTCTGAAGCCGCAAAGACCAAGGTCGTTGATGTGTCCAGTGCCTGCCCCAGCCCACTCTTCTTGCACTCCATCCTCCGACTAGAGAATTACTACACCCCAGAGCCTGCCTTAGTACTTAAAATCCGTGACTTCAAAGGCACATAAACCTCATGTTTAAAAAAGGAAAACATTTTTTGATTTTTTGCTGTATTTCCTTCCTATTATTTTGAAAAATTTAAAGACAAATGCTATAATGGAAGTATGGCTTGCTTCACCTTAAAACATGCATCCTCCCAGACAGTGATACTGTCCCCAAGGGGGCAAAGATTGGTTCTTAGGGAAACAGAAATCTCTTACTCTTTCTACGTATACGGCAGAGATATAAAGTACATAAATATATAGCACTTCTGATGGGGAAAGATGTTGGCAAGTAATAGAATATCTGTTCTAAACAACAGACTATCAAGAAGTTAGAATACTATAAAACACACATTAAAATTATAAGATAAGTGCCTTTGATGGTAAAGAAACCTGATGACCTTGCAATTTATTTATTTTTATATTTTTAATTTTTTTATGTTTGTTTATTTTTGAGAGAGGGAGACTGAGTGTGAGCGGGGGAGGGGCAGAGAGACACACACAGATCCCAAGCAGGCTCTTGGGTCCAAGTTGTCAGCACAGAGCCAGATGTGGGGCTCGAACCCATGAACCACGAGATCATGACCTGAGCTGAAGTTGGACGCTTAACTGACCAAGGCCCTCAGGCGCCCCGACCTTGCAATTTAGAGTCAGAAAATAATGAATGGTAAGAGCCAATACTTAGCGAGCACTTCACCAGTACCCCTCGCTAACCCCATCACAACCCTACACACCCTGCAGATGAGGAGACAGGGGCAAAGGATGGGAAGTCACTTGCCCAAGATCCATGCTAAGTAAGCAGCCTCGCTCCCAACTCTGGTGCACCGGCTCCTGGAGTCTAGTTTATGCCCCGCATACGGCCTTCATCAACTTCCTTTCCATTCCAAGCTTGTTCCCCCAAGTGTACAAGGTGATGAGGAGTGGACATCCTCTACACTCTCCTCTAGCTTCCAGAGAATCCTTAGCATTTTGGTGACGGAGGTCTTTTACTTCTTGTTATGCATTTTGTAGTTCTACACAGTAAACACTCAAATGTAATCCCTTTGTTTAAATGTTTATTTTTGAAAGAGAGAGAGAGGGAGCATGCACGTGCGCACAGGGGAGGGACAGAGAGTCAGGGAGAGAGAGAATCCCAACCAAGCTCCATGCTGACATGGGGCTCAAACCCACAAACTGGGAGATCAAGACCTGAGCCAAAATCAAGAGTCAGACACTTAACCACAAATGTTAATCCCTTTTAAGTAGTATCAGTGGGTGACAACTGCCTTGTGCTCAGCTCTGTGGGAAGCAAGAGGAAACATGAGCCTTGGATCCTCAGCTCTGGCTGCTTAGAGTCTAAACTGGAGGAGCAGCTCCATGAACACGAACAAAACAGGGAACAAAGAGCCCTGTTTTACCTGCGTCTCTGTCCCTGGGTTCTGAGAGAGGCGCAGGACACCGAAGCACAGGCAGAGGGGAGAGCATACGGCGGGAGGGGGGAGGGGGGAGGGGGGAGGGGGAGGGCCCTGTAAGTTGGGGCCACAGAATGAAGATGTAAGAAAGGATGTGGCTGAAATGGAGAAAGGCGGCGCAGGGAGGCTGAGGAGACAGGGAGGGTCCTACCACAAATGCCACCTAAGCCAAGCTGAGGCGTGTCAAGTAGGGAGGCAGGGACTTTGTTGGAAGTTCTGAAAAGCCATGGAAGCTGTGATGAACTTGGTTCTTCAGTCCTGACCAACGGCCCCAGGCGGCCTGGGCTGGCATGTGAATCCCCCGTCACCGCGCCTTCCGGGGAGTCTCCTCGTCCTGGCCTCCCGCTCCCCTCCACGTGCCGCTCACCCCTCAGGGTCCCCCGCCTGCCTTTTCTAAATGCCCTGCTCCGTGCTGACGGCAGTCTCCTTTAGGCCGTGCAGCTCAGCATCCTCCCCTCCCCGTCAGTCTGGGGTACCTGAAAGGCCAGCAGGCTGAGCAGCACTGTGGGGGGGGGGGGTGATGAAGGTCCCCTCGAAGGTCAGCATTGTCACCTCCTCATGACTGAACAGTTCTCTCAAGTATCCCTGACACTTCTGAACTCACGAGGTAAGAACAGAATAAGGCCTAACTCCCCCTCCCCCAAACATACCCAGGACATTAACGCTTACGTACACACGCTGTGTATACATAAAAGTACGTAAAAGTAAAATAGAAAACCTTTAAGTGTGGCCATGTACAAGAGGGGTACACGTATTTGGAAAGCTCGGGAAGGGAGCTAAAATAAACTCCTGGCACTAGAAGAGCACGTCAGCTGACAGCCAGTCTAGCCCCCTTCTCGGGGGGCTTCTGTGCAGAGAGGCAGGCCCTTGTCTAAGGTAAAAGTGGATGAAGAGCTGGGCCTGGAGCCCTGGTCTGCTTACTCCAGCTGACCAGCAGCAGACGGACTAAAGCCCAGAAGTAGTGGTGCACTGTAAAACCAGCACTGGCACTACACTTACAGCTATGGAAACATGATTTTAAAGCAGCTAGTAGCTCACCCTAGGAGCAAAATGTCCTTTCTGATGAAATACAAATAAAAGGGGATAATCTGCAATAAAGGAATATTCTTTTTACAAAAGGATGTCCCTTCACTGTTTTAAATATCAAAAGTAATCCACAATCACGGCTGAATAACAAGTTAAGGATCTCTTAAGTGCAGTATATATGCTTTTAAAAGAGATTTTCAGGGCGCTTGGGTGACTCAGTCGGTTAAGTGTCCAACTTTGGCTCAGGTCATGATCTCACAATTCATGGGTTCACGCCCCACGTCGGGCTCTGTGCTGACAGCGCAGAGCCTGGAGCCTGCTTCAGATTTTATGTCTCCTTCTCTCTCTGCCCCATCCCCGCTCACGCTCTGTCTCTCTCAAAAATAAATAAATGCAAAAAAAAATTTTTTTAAGAGATGCTCTTATTTTGTTTAAATTCTAATTCAAAAATAGGTAGCATATTCCCATGGTTCAAAATTCAAAAGGAATGAACAGGTACATGATGAACACTCTGCCCTCCCCCCCATCCTGCAGCTGTCCCCCGGGGCCAGCCACGTTGCATGTCTTACTCTGCTTCCAGAGACACTTCACCCAGCGGTGAGCCAAGACAGGGGTACAGTATGATGCTCCGTCCCTGCCGCATGGGAGGCAGCACGATGTGCGTGCTGCTGCACTAAGCTCACTCACCTGTTCGGGACACGGTCTACACTGTCAAGCAGGGGCCCACAGCTTCCTGACTGGCCCACCGCCACTCGGTAACCAATGCCCATGGCGGGCCTTCACATGGCTCCCACCGTGGGGTCCCAGGGGAACACCGCGTGTGCATCACCGCACGTGTGTCCGCACAGCTTCAGGCGAAGTTCTCAGAAGTGAGGCTGCTGGGTAACAGGCCTGGTGCCCTTCTAAGTTTCACAGAGACCGCTGACTCGCCCTCCACAGACGCTGCGGCCGACACGTGCACAGCGACACGGCGGAGGGCGGCTTCTCACGCTCGCTGCCCACGCGGTGATTAAGTGTTCTAGTCTTTGCCAACGCAACAGGTGAAATCACTGTCCCACTGCTTTCCTGGCGTTTCTTTTATGAGGCAGAGGGCTGAGCATCTTTTCACATACCCTAGGGCCACATGGGTTTGCTTTTCTGTGACCTGTGTCTTTGTAGATTTCCCCTTCTCTTAAGCAGGTTTTCCTTATCAATTTTTAGAAACTTTTATATAAAAAGGTAGTTAGCCTTTGGCAATATGAGCTCTAAATGCTGTTTCCTGGCTTATCATTTTTCTTTTGATTTCGCTTAGGGTGGTTACTGCCACTCTGACGGTTTGGGGGGTTCTTATTTTTTCAATAGTTGTTTCCCAGTCTTTTACCGCCTAGCGTTATACTTAGAAAAGTCCCGTTCACTCTAAAAATTAAAAAAAAAAAACCTATTTCTCAGAATTTTTTTAATCCTTTCATGTTTTCATTTGTTCTTAAAATCTAGGTATTTGATGCACCTGGCGTTTATCAACAGTTTCTTTGAGCAGCAGGCCTCCTCACAGGTCCGAATACCTCGCCCGACTGACCTCGCCCCGGACACAGAAGCAAGGGCAGGGCGGGGCGCCTACAAAGTGCAGAGACTGTAAACTGCAGGGACGGAGGTCAAAGAAGCGTGAGATACCACCTCTTCCTCTCCCCACTTGTGCGTGAAGGGAAAACAAAGCATGAGAATAATTTAACATTTATTCCTATTTTA
Organism: Hyaena hyaena; assembly: GCF_003009895.1. Classification (NCBI taxonomy): domain Eukaryota; kingdom Metazoa; phylum Chordata; class Mammalia; order Carnivora; family Hyaenidae; genus Hyaena; species Hyaena hyaena. The sequence continues at coordinate 483,258 of NW_024081179.1, forward strand.
CTTAAATTAACTTTTACGGCAGGAATTAACAAATGGGCAAAGCACTTATCTACCTTGCTCACTGCTCTCGGCTGGGGAATCCTCGTGTCGAAGGAAAAATTTCACTTCTTCCCTGCGTGGCCCCCACTTCTGAAGATGTTCATACATCATGTGATCAAAGGGTATGGGACGCTCTAGAAAAAAACCACATCTTACTTATTCCAGAAACAAAATGACTCCAACCAAGAGCAAAAAGTAAATAAAACAGATTTAAATAAATAGGCACATAGATATTAGAATTCAAGGATATTATAAGCACTAAATCTTAACGAGGTGAAAGCAGGAGTGGGAAATAATCTAGGTAGCAGCACGTAAGCACAAGACATGAACATAAAAGCGATTCTCCAACGTGAAATAGGGAACACTGCAAACTGCCCCCTAGAATCCTTATTTACCATTTCAGGAAGCGGTGTGCCTCCCAGCCTTCAAAGAAACAGACTAAACTGGTCCCACGTGGCCATTCACTAGCATGTTGCATGCGGCCATCAGATATGCACGGGATGGACACTGCCCATCTGGGCCAATCAGGTACCCTGACTGTGAATGCTGGCCAGCACTTGCAGAAACCACAAACTACCAAGTTGATAATAAAAAATACATTCTACAGAATTAAATGTACTAATGCACTTCAAATATTAAAGAAAAAAGCTCAAAATTAAATCCTAATAGAATATCGACACCAGTTACTGGAGAAGAGCACTGACATTTTGTTAAACTTACAAGGTACCATTTCTTACGTTTATAATCCTAATTGTCTTAGAAGTGCATCACGTGTAGACACAGAAAACAAAACAAACAAGAAAACCCTCGGCTGTTTGCCTTCTTCCTCGGTATCTGAAGAACTGCTCGTGTTCTGGATACTGATCCTGGGTTGATTACATACATTGAAAATAGGCTGGTCTTTTAATTTTGTTGGTGCCTTTTGTTACACAGAAGTTAAAAAATAATGTAAACAGTTATCAATCTTTTCTAATTTTGAGGTTTTGGAACAAGAAATTCTCTCTACTCCAAGGTCAAAAGAATATTCTGTATTTTTTTTTAAAGTTTTATTTTTATTTTTAAAGATTTTTTTTTAATGTTTTATTTATTTCTAGGAGAGAGAGAGAGAGAGACAGTGTGAGCAGGGGAGGGTCAGAGAGAGAGGGAGTCACAGACTGAAACAGGCTCCAGGCTCTGAGCCGGCAGTCCGCACAGAGCCCGACGCGGGGCTCGAACCCACGAACCGCGAGATCATGACCTAAGCGAAAGTCGGACGCCTAACCGACTAAGCCACCCAGGGGCCCCATTATTTTTATTTTTATTTTTGAGAGACAGAGTATGAGCGGGGGAGGGGCAGAGAGTAAGGGAGACAGAATCTGAAGCAGCTCCAGGCTCTGAGCTGTCAGCACAGAGCACAGAGCCCAACGTGGGGCTTAAACCCATGAACCATGAGATCATGACCTGAGCTGAAGTTGGACGCTTAACCGACTGAGCCCCCCAGGCGCCCCAGTTCTGTATTTTTTCCTACAAATTATAAAGTATTGTTTTTCATTGACCTTATGGAACTGATTTTGTTTTTCCTACTTTAATCATCAACTGTCCCCACATCACTTACTTACTAGTCTCTCCTTTCCTCAGAGACACAACTGTCACCTCTGACCCGTCTCAGGGCTCCTCGTGGCCTGGTCTCTTCTAGTGGGTGGGCTGTCACTCTATCTCCAAGCCACAGTCATGGTCTTTGCTGCTGTGCTTTTATAGCTGGCGCTGCCATCAGCCAGGACACGTCCCCTCAGGTGGCTCATCTTTAAAACCATTTTGGCACTGCTCAGCCCTTTGCGCTCACAAATACTTATTTATTTATTTTATTTTAAAAAATTTGTTTTAGGGGCGCCTGGGTGGCTTAGTCGGTTAGGCGTCCGACTTTCACTTAGGTCATGATCTCGCAGTTCGTGGGTTCGAGCCCCGCGTCGGGCTCTGTGCTGACTGCCGGCTCAGAGCCTGGAGCCTGTTTCAGTCTGTGACTCCCTCCCTCTCTGACCCTCCCCTGCTCACGTAGTCTCTCTCTCTCTCTCTCCTAGAAATAAATAAAAAAAAAAAATTAAAAAAATCTGTTTTATATCTTTATTTAGAGAGACAGAGAATGAATGGAGGAGGGGCAGAGAGAGAGAGGGAGACACAGAATCTGAGGCAGGTTCCAGGCTCTGGGCTGTCAGCGCAGAGCCCAACGCCGGGCTCAAACCCATGGACTGTGAGATCATGACCTGAGCCAAAATTGGATGCTTAACCGGCTGAGCCACCCAGGTGCCCCTGCGCTCACAAATATTTAAAAGGCGCTGCTTGTCAAGTTCTTTTTTTAAAGGTAGGCTTTTGACTGTAATCATATTAATTTATTTACAAGTAAAATTTGGAGAGATCCAAAGTCTTTGTAAACTGAGTCTTCTAGTTCACGAACATGTCTGTCTCTCCATTTTTTTCAAGCATGTTGTGTTCTTCAAGGATTTTTAAATCACCATAGAGATCATATAAATCTCAATCTATTCCTTTGTATCCTATAGATTTGTTTACATAAGTATTTAAAAATAACTATTTTTAATGTTTATTTTTGAGAGAAAGAGAGACAGAGAGAGAGGGACAGAGGATCTGAATCGGGCTCCGCACTTACAGCAGCGAGCCCAACACAGGGCTCAAACTCACGAACCACAAGATAATGACCTAAGCCGAGGTCAGATGCTTAACTGACTGAGCCTCCCAGGTGCCCCCAAAATAACTTTCAGTTTAGAATGATCTTAGACTTCCAGAAAAGTAGCCAAGACAGTACAGAGTTCCAATACACCCTTCACCAGTTTCCCCTCATGCTAACATCTTAACTACAGTATCTCTGTCAGAGCTAAGAAATTTACACTGGTACCTTACTGTTAATTAAACTCCAAGCTCTATCTGCATTCCGCCAGTTTTCCCCTACTGTCCTCTTTCTGTTCCAGGAACTGAACCAGAAAACTACAGTTGCATTTACTTCTCTTGACCTCTGGGTCTCCGCTGGTCATTAATAGTTCGGTCCTTTCCTGTGTTTTTTTCATGACCTTGACAGTTTTGAGGGGTTCTGGCCAGGTATTTTGCAGAATGTCTCCAATTCTAGCTTGTCTAGTGTTTTTCCCATGGTTAGAATGAGGCGATAGGTTTTGGGGAGAACTCCACAGGGGTGGGGTGCACCTTCTCATCTCATCATACTAGGGTGTACATGCCATCACCATGACAGATCACTGTGATGCTGGCCTTGACTTAGCTGAGGTGGTTATCTGCTGGGTCGCCCCTCCAAACCTCCCAACTACCACCCGATTCTCAAGCAGGTAGTGGGCAAGTGGGGAGTGTTGGACTGCATGGAGGGAGGGCTGCAGGCCGTGACACCAGCCTCTCTGTCCAGAAACATCTCCCCCAACACTTCCTCACGTGCTGAGGCTGATCCCTAGGACCTATGAGAACCTCCACCGCCAAACTAGGAAACTGGAGGGAATTGTTCATTCTAAAGAGTTGTGAACCTCAGGGTCTGTCCCCACCCCCACTCGTTCTGTTACCAACATAACAAACAGGGGTTATGAAGGTGAAAAGTGAGTTGTATTGTGGAAATTTTTTTGTGGTAACTTCTTGCTTATTATTAATTATGCTTTATTTTTTTTTAAATGTTTTATTTATTTCTAGGAGAGAGAGAGAGAGACAGCATGAACAGGGGAGGGTCAGAGAGAGAGGGAGTCACAGACTGAAACAGGCTCCAGGCTCTGAGCTGGCAGTCAGCACAGAGCCCGACGCGGGGCTCGAACCCACGAACCGTGAGATCATGACCTAAGCGAAAGTCGGACGCTTAACCGACTAAGCCACCCAGGCGCCCCTCCTATTTTACATTTTATTAGTGTTTTGTTTTAAAAATATTCCTGGATGACAATAAACTATTTGTAAAAAAAAAAAAAAAAAAAAAAAAAAATATTCCTGGAAGCCCAAAGTGGCAATTTTTGAAGACAAGGTGCGAGAGCAGAGAAATTCTAAACCTAGGCCTACATTCCAGAGAAATGAAAACATACGCCCACACGAACACTTGCACAGGAATGTTCACGGCAAGCATTATCACAGCCCAAAAGAGGGAACAACCCAAATGTTCATGACCTGCTGAATGGAGAAATAAAATGTGGTCTATCATACAATGGATATTATGAAGCCAAGAGAAAGAATTAAGTACTGAAACATGCTACACCATGGATGAACCTTGAAATCATTATGCTAAGTAAAAGAAGCCAGACCAGAAAAGCACACATCATATAACTGGGTTTATATGAAGTACCTAGAGGAGTCCAACACATAGAGCCAGATGATCACACAGTGGTTGCTGGTGGCCGGGGGAGGAAGGAACGGAGAGGTACAGACTTTGGTGACGGCTCCACAACACCATGAATGTCCTAAATATCCCTCGATTGTACACTTTAAATCAGTGATTTTTCTGTGTGAATTTTATCTCAACTTAAAGGGGAAAACAGGAAACCTTGAATTGTTCCCCATGCTGCTTGTCCCTGAAAGTGAGGAAGGCCATCAGCGAGATGGAGACTCAAAGGCAGCGGCCCGGAGAGTGCCGAGGCGACACTGAGCAGTGTCGTCCACCTCAAACACAAGCATGTGGCTGGGGGAGAGACCTTTCTCTAAATCCGCTCACCCTGAGAAATGGACTTTGAAACAAAGCGAGAACTCTACAGGCTGCAGTCCAATCATACACTCACGATGCAATTTACTGCTCTGCCCGAGGGAAGTTCCAGATTTCTTTTTTTTTTTTTTTTAGTTTATTTATTTTTGAAAGAGCAAGGAAGCATGAGCAGGGGAGGGACAGAGAGAGAGTGGGAGAGAGAGAATCCCAAGCAGGCTCCACACTGTTAGTACAGAGCCCAACGTGGGGCTCCAACCCACGAACCGTGAGTGAGATCATTACCTGAGCCAAAATCAAGAGTCAGATGCTTAACCGACTGAACTACCCAGGTGCCCCAGTTCTAGATTTTTATAAGGAAAGAAGTCCTGCCATTCACAGCAAAGTAGCAAAGGCTGTGCTGCTAACGTGCCTTCTCTGTGCGTGCAGGAGTGCTCTGTCTTGTTCCCTAAGTGTCAGGGCGAGGACAGAAACGGTCTCATCTCAGCTGAAAATGAAATCTGTGTTTGCTCAGCTCAAGTTTAGCACACAACTGAGTATTTGCAAAGAAAAACCAAGAACAGAGCGTACTTTAAAGAGGTAAATATTGGGGCACCTAGGGGGCTCAGTTGGTTGAGCATCTGACTGTGGCTCAGGTCATGATCTTACAGTTTGTAAACCCACAAAACCCACAAAGCCCCTCATCGGGCTCACTGCTGTCAGCATGGAGCCTGCTTCAGATACTCTGTCCCCGTCTCTCTGCCCTTCCCCCACCTGCGCTGTCTCAAGAATAAATAAAACATTAAAAAAAGAAGTAAATATCATACATTTTTAGTTTTGAAAGTAACTTTTTATGTATGCAGGCCTATACAAAAGATTTTTAAAAATACACGTATTGTAATTTCATAACAGGGAGGCCTATCTGTAAGCCGAATCATGTCCCTCAGTTTTGCACAGAACTGTGTCCTGGGCCATATTTTATTCATATTGCTTTGGCTTATGGGGTCAGCAGCTACAGTTTTAGTCACTTTACTAATCATCATTATCCGTAATTTTTCATGTTGTTTACCTTAACTAAAATAAATTCACAATCGGAGCGCCTGGGTGGCTTGGTCAGTTAAGCATCTGACTTCAGCTCAGGTCATGAACTCGCAGTTCATGGGTTCTAGCCCTACATCGGGCTCTGCACGGACAGCTCTGCTTCGGATTCTGTGTCTCCCTCTCTCTCTGCCCCTCCCCTTCTCATGCTCTGTCTCTCTCTCTCAAAAATAAATAAACATTAAAAATTTTTAAAAATAAATTCACAATCTTTATTTTTCTAGCTCAATAGGAAGGAAGACTTAATTATCAACAGTTACCACAGAAAAATAAGTCACAGGAAAGTAATAATGTTGCCTTGACAACCTTTATTGAAATCTACCAAGTCTGAGCATAACTTTATAAAAATTAAATCCAATTTTGTCTTAAGTCAATCATTTAACAAATGTATTGTTTCCCTTTCTGAATTAAAAATTTCAGGGGTGCCTAGATGGCTCAGTCGGTTAAGCGTCCACCTTGGGCTCAGGTCATGATCTCGCAGTTTATGAGTTGGAGCTCCGTGTCGGCTCTGTGCTGACAGCTCAGCCTGGAGCCTGCTTCGGATTCTCTGTCTCCCTCCCTCTCTGCCCCTTCCCTGCTCGTGCTCTGTCTCTCTCTCTCTCAAAAATAAACATTAAAAAAAATTTTTTTTTAAATTTCAACGAAAAGATTAATTCCAAGGAAAGTAAGCTAAGTTTCCCTGCCTTTAAAAAAAATACTAAAGGCTAAATAAAACATCATTTTTGTTTGAAAGTGAAAACAGAACTACCCCGCACATATAATATGTACTATACCTCATCAGTATCCATACTGGAAATCTATGATAAGACTTACATGTATTCTTGGATAAGGAAAAATAAAATCAAGTAGGAAATTTAACAAAAGGAAATGCTGAAGGTTCTACCCATGCTCCTGGTCTGCGACAGAGCGGACCTGGTGTGGGGAAGGGAAACACAGGTACAGTAGGCTAATATAAAGAAGCTGGCCAACTTACCAGCCTGTTACAGGCTGAGCTGTGTTCCCCCCACTAATTCATATGTTGAACTCCCTGCAGAACCTCAGAATACAACCCTTCGGAAACTCGATCTTTAAGGAGGTAGTAAGTAAAAATGAGGTTAATGGGGTGGGCCTGGATCCAATATGACCGGTGACCTCATATGTAGAAGAGATTAGGACACAGACACGCACAAGAGGGAAGACCACGTGAGGACAGAGAGAGAAGGTGGCATCTGTAAGCCAAGGAGAGAGGCCTCAGGAAAGATGCCTGCCGACATCTCGATCTCACGCCTCAGCCTCAGAACTGGGAGAGGTTGAATGTCTGGTGTCCAAGCCAACCAGGCTGTGACACTGTCACAGCAGCCGAGCGACCTCACGTACAGACCCTCAGAGAAACACACTCTTCTCAAAAGCACTGACAATTATACTGGACTATTATACTTACGACATTCTGATCACACTAATGCACCACGAGTTGTAGATGCAATCACTTTTATGGAAGCTTTCTCTGAAACCTGGAAATTACCGTAAGGGTTTCTCTAGGGTAAAAGAGACTGAGAATGGCTTTTCTAAGTGCTTTCCCCCTTCCTCTGAATCTTACCCACTAGAAAACATCTCTTCAGACCAGCATTGCTGGCCTGTTTTAGTCAATGACTTGTGTTTACTAAGAAGATACGACAGTGAACGGACAAGTCCCTGCCTTCAGGAACTTTAATCCAATGAGAGCGCTATAGGAAAGCTACTGTATTATGTTCTGATAAATACTATGACAGTCCTAGAGCCCAGAGGAGGGATGCTTAAACACCCTCTGAGATTCAAAGAAGGGAGGAGAGGCAAAGAATGCATAGAAGTCAGCCAAGCAAAGGAGGGCAGGTACTAGGGATTGTTCTTGGCAATGAGGCTAGCACATGCACAAGCCATCGCAAATACAGCACGCCACTGTGGCCCTCTGTTGTGATGTGTCAGTCTCACTCCTGATGAGGTAACACCAAGGGTTATGATTTCAGATGGGCTTGAAGACAGGATACCACCAACTCAAAGACTCACAGAAGGGAGATTAGCATTCTCAAGTGGCCAGGGGCCATCTGGGGCAATAATACTTCCAGAAAAGTCTATCCCCTCCCAGACCAGGTAAAAGAGAGGGAGAGGGAGGTAAGGAATTAGGAGTGATAACAAGTAACAAAAAACAAGGATGCTACGAGGCTGGGGAAGAAAGATGAGGCTCTAACACCAGTCCCCTAACAAACTATAATTACTTACCTATCCCCCGTCCTTCCTGTCACTGTTATCAGACTGGGAACTGAGAACCTGGCCTCTTACTTCTGGTTTAGTAATAGTCCAACATTTATCAAAGTCAAGTTCCTCTCAACGTGCCCTGAAATCTTTGCTCTGAATTTTAAAAAAAAATTTTTTTTTTACATTTATTTGTTTTTGAGAGACAGAGTGAGACAGAATGTGAGCAGAGGAGGGGCAGAGAAAGGAAGAGACACAGAATCCGAAACAGGCCCCAAGCTCTGAACAAAGGTTCAGCACAGAGTCTGATGTGGGGCCCGAACCCATGAACCATGAGATCAGACCTGAGCCAAAGGTGGACACCCAACTGACTGAGCCACCCAGGTGCCCCATCTTTGCTCTGAAATCTATGGAGAACATTAAAAGCACAAGACTTTGGAAGAAAATACTTAAGTATCATATGCCTGATAAGAGACTTGTGTCTAGAATATATAAAGAACTCTTGGTGGGGATGTAATGTATAGATAGCACAGTGACTTTAGTTAGTATTATATTGCATATTTGAAAGTTGCTAAAAGAATAGATCTTAAAAGTTCTCTTCACAGGGCACCTGAGTGGCTCAGTCAGTTAAGCTCTGACTCCTGATTTTGGTTCAGGTCATGGTCTCACAATTCTTGAGATCGAGTCCCATGTCAGCTCTGCACTGACAGCATGGAGCCTGCTTGAGATTCTCTCCCCCTCTATCTCTGCCCCTCCCCCACTCATGCTCAGGCTCTCTCTCTCAAAATAAACAAACATTTTAAAAAAGTTCTCACCACAAGAAAAAAATTTTTGAAACTGTGTGCTGACAGATGTTAACTAGGCTTACTGTAGTGATCATTTCACAATACACACAAATATCAAATCATTAGATAAACATGAAACTAATGTTATATGTCAATTATACTTCAATTAAAAAAAGAACTCTTGTAACTCAATAATAAAAGACAACTCAATTAAAAAATAAGCAAAGGCTCTAAATAGATATTTCTCAGGTTGCTTGGGTAGCTCAGTCAGTTGAGCATCTCTTTTTTTGACTTTTTAAAAATGTTTCTTTACTTTTAAAGGACAGAGCATGAGGAGGGGAGGGGCAGAGAGGGAGAGAGAGAGAGAGAGAGATGCACAGAATCTGAAGCAGGCTCCAGGCTCTAAGCTGTCAGCACAGAGCCTGACACGGGTCTCGAACTCAGAAGCCATGAGATCATGACCTAAGCCAAAGTCAGACGCTCAACCAACTGAGCCACCCAGGTGCCCTGAGCATCTAACTCTTGACACTCAGGTCATGATCTCATGGTTTCCATGATCAAGAAGCATAATGGGCTCTGGCTGACAGCATGGCGTCTACTTGGGATTCTCCCTCTCTCTTCCTTTCTCTGCCCCTACCCTGCTCGCATTCTGTCTCTCTCAAAATTTAAAGAAACAAAACAGGGGCACCTGGGTGGCTCAATCGGTTAAGTGTCTGCCTTCAAGCTCAGGTCATGATTTTGTGATTCATGGGTTCCAGCCCCGCATTGTCAGTGCTGATAGCGCAGAGCCTGGAACCTGCTTTGGATTCTGTGTCTACCTCTCTCTTTGCCCCTCCCCCACTCATGCTTGCACTCTCTCTCTCAAAAGTAAACATTTAAATTAAAAAATTAAAATAAAAAAGCAAAACAAAACAAAACAAAAAGCATTTTCTCTAGGGGCATCTGGGTGGCTCAGTTGGTTAAGCGTCCGACTCTTGGTTTCGGCGCAGGTCATAATCTCACAGTTTGTGAGACTGAGACCCATGTCAGGCTCTGGGATAACAGCACGGAGCCTGCTTGGGATTCTCCCTTTCCCTCTCTCTCTGCCCTTCCCATGCTCACACTCTCACTCAAAAAAGTATTAACTTTTAAATAGACATTTCTCGGGGCGCCTGGGTGGCTTAGTCGGTTAAGCATCCGACTTTCGCTCAGGTCATGATCTCGTAGTTCGTGGGTTCAAGCCCCACGTCGGGCTCTGTGCGGACTGCCGGCTCAGAGCCTGGAGCCTGTTTCAGTCTGTGACTCCCTCTCTCTCTGACCCTCCCCTGTTCACGCTGCCTCTCTCTCTCTCCTCTAGAAATAAAAATATTTTTAAAAAATTAAATGAATAGACATTTCTCTAAAGATATGCAAATGGCCAGTGAGCACATGAAAAAATGGTCAACATCATTAGCCACTAGGGAAATGCAAATCAAAACCACAACAAGAGACCGCTCTCACCCACTAGGATGGCTAGAATTGTATACACAACATCAAGTGGGGGCAAGCATGTGGGGTAACTGGAATAGACTGATGCTGAGAATGTAAAATGGTTGCTTTCAAAAAGAATCTGGCAATTCCTCAATGGTTAGACAATCACCACCCAGGAATTCCACTCCTAGGTATACACCTAAGGAAGTGAAAACATATGTGCACACAAACACTTGTACACAAATGTTCATAGCAGCATTACTCGTGATAGCTAAGAAGTGGAAACCACCCAAGTGCCCATCAAGTGATCAAAGGGTAAATAAAATCCACCCAATGGAGTATAATTCAGCAACAAAAGGGAATGAAGTATTGATACCAAAACAGCATGGACGAACCTTGAAACCATCGTGCCCCATGAAAGCCATCGAAGGGACTATGTGTTGCAGGGTTACATTTACATGAAATATCCAGAACAGGAAAATCCGTAGAGACAGGAGATTAGGGGGAACCTAAGAACGGAAGGGGTGGGAAGGTACTAGGGAATGACTGCTAATGGGTATGACGGGAATTTTTTTGCAGTGATGAAATGTTCTTTGATCGCGGTGATGGCCGCACAACTCTGAGTGTACTGAAATTACCGACTGCACGCTTTCAATGAGTGAATTGTATGGTATGTGAACCATATCTCAACAGAGCTATTTAAAAAAAAGTGGCAGGCTTCAGTGACTGTCCCTAAGTACCTTTAAACATTTCCATCTGTACCCCAGTCACCTCTTTTTTTTTTTAAATAGTTTATTGCCAAGCTGGTTTCCATATAATACCCAGTGCTCAACCTCTTTTTTCATACCGCAAAAAAGGCTACTCTCCTCCACCGGCCCTGAAGGCCTTTGTGCAAGCTAGTTCTAGTCTCTTCCCTGCTGCCCACTTCCTCCCAGTACCAGTCCCTTAGCTACCGTGGGAACATGCTGTATTCACAATCGCCTCCTGTCCCTCCTTCACGCTGCTTTCCTTGCTGAGTACATCGTGTCTACATTCATTCTCTCCTTTAGAGTCCAAATTATGTTGCAGAATTTTCTGTATTCAGTATTAGTTATGCTGATCTTCTCTGTCCAGCTGGATGACTAAGTCCTTAAATGTAAGAGCCAGTAGAGTGGACCCTTGAACGACACAGAGGTCAGGGACACCGAGCCCCTGTCCAGTCGAAAATTCACATATAATTTTTGACTCCCCCAAAACTTAACTACTAATAATAGCCTACTGTTGGACAGAAGACTTACTGATAACATAAACAATTAACATATATTTTGTATATTATATGTTTTACATACTGTGATCTTCAATAATACCTTTAATTTTTTTTTTTTTTTTTTTTTTTGGTGTTTCTAGGCTATGTGGTTCATCTGCAAGTTTTTCCCAAACTGTTGGAAATCTCCAAAAACTTTCCAACATATTCACTGGAAAAAAATCCACATATAAGTGGATTCACACAGTTCAAACCTGTGCTGTTCACGGGTCAACTGCACTTGCTCTTTACAATTTAGTAAATATTTATGGCGGGCTTAGTGTTTAAGGGTTTTATACACAGAGAAACATAATAATGTTTCTGCCTTAAAGTATCAGACAGGAAAAGAAGATGAACAAGTCAACACATACCAAACAAAACCCTGTAAAGTCTCAGAGCACAGAGCTCTCACTGGGTGAGTAGTGAGATCTAGAAAAACCTCACCTAAGAGCTGTACCTACTTTCCCTGCTCATTTCAGATGGCACAGATAAGGGTCAAATCACATCACATATATTTTACAAAGAGCATTTGTCAAATCTTTTTCCCATGTAATATGGTATCATTTTAATTACTCAATTCCCCACTATCACAGATAACTAAGAACTAAAAGCAGTATTTTGGGTTTGGTAAACATTACATTTGATGTGCTAAGTAATCTCTATGGAACTGAGTACATACCATTTCCCCTCCACACTTCAGCTAAATGGCAACTGCCTTCTCCAGGTTCCTTGCAAAATTCTACAACATCTCGACATGTTGTTTCTGGTGTTATAGGAACTTCTGTTAAAATCTGTTCATTGTTGCTCAAGAACACGGTTAATATCATCTGTAAGAGAAAAGATTAAAGCTACAGCTTAGAGTCACTATCATACGGAGATCAATCTGTAAATTTATTAAGATCCCTCCACCTCTCACTCCCTCCACCTTACCAAAACGCCCCCACAGGATTCATTTTTGGAAACAGATAAGCTAATTCTAAAATTCATGTAGAGGGGCACCTGGCTGGCTGAGACGGAAGAGCATATAACTCTTGATCTCGGGATTGTGAGTTCGAGCCCCATGTGAGGTGGAGAGATTACTTAAGTAATAAATCAACTTAAAAAATTAAAAGATAAATACAATCTACGTAGAGAAATTAAAATGTAAAACAAGTCAGGAAAATTCCCAAAGACAGAATCAGAAGGGACCCAGCAGCACTACCAGATATTACAAAGCCTCAAAACAATATGGCAGAAGCACATAAACCCATCAATGCAACAAACTCTCAGGTCCAGACACAGCACGAATGAGGAAGGAGATGCCGCCACAGTGAGGAAGGACAAGACTGTGCAATGAAGGAGGTTGGAGCCATTACAATTCCCAGCTGAAGGGGGACCTGGGTTCATACTGCACATCACAGACCAGCATAAGTTCCTCATAGATCGAATATTTAAATATAAATCACAAATTTATAAAAGTTCTAGAATAAAACCAGATAAATTCCTTTTTATAACCTTGGAGTACCGAAGTTCATTCTTGCTATAACTAAAAACAAACAAACAAACAAACAAACAGGGGCACCTGGGTGCTCAGTTGGTTGAACAACTGACTTTGGCTCAGGTCATGATCTCACAGTTCACAGATGTAAGCCCCGCACTAGGCTCTGGGCTGACAGCTCGGAGCCTGGAGCCTGCTTCAGATTCTGTGTCTCCCTGTCTCTCTACCCCTTCCCTGCTCATGCTGTCTCTCTCTCAGAAATAAACATTAAAACACACACACACACACACACACACACACACGACACTATAAAAAAAAAAACATATTCAAGTAATCAAATTTGATTATTGAATCAAATTCAATCAAATCAAAATCAAATCTTTTACAAAGCAAAAAAGACAGGGGCGCCTGGGTGGCTCAGTTGGTTAAGCGTCCGACTTCAGCTCAGGCCATGATCTCACAGTTCGTGGGTTCGAGCCCCGCATCGGGCTCTGTGCTGACAGCCAGCTCAGAGTCTGGAACCTGCTTCAGATTCTGTGTCTCCCTCTCTCTCTGATCCTCCCCTGCTCACACTGTCTCTCTTTCTCAGGAATAAATAAAACATTAAAAAGTTAAAAAACAAAGCAAAAAAGACAAACTGAGGGAAAAATATGTGCAACGTATATTACAAAGAAAAGGCTAAACTCCTTAACATATAAAAGGCTCCTAAAATTGATAACAAAAAGACCAAATATTCCATTTATCTTTAAAAACTGGCTGAGGAAGGGGCACCCTGCTGGCTCAGGGTTGTGAGTTCAAGCCCCACATTGAGGGTAGAGATTACTTAAAAAAAAAAAAAAAAAAGAAGTTTAAAAAACATTGGTTGAGAAAATACAACATACCACAATAAAATGCAAGTGGTCCTTAAACATGAAAATACGTTATCATATATTTGAAAAAGAATAAAAATTGTCCAGCATTTTCTTTAATCTCTAAAAAAAAAAATCCTAGCATTTTGATCTAAGCTATAAGGCCATCGTAACGGAAGGAACGTCTTCAAAAACGTTTGTCCCAAGGTACGACGGAAACAGAAGATTTTCTTCGGTTACACAGTGCTATGAAGGACCTCAGTTTGTTCTCTGATCAGAGCCAGACACACAGTCCGCATTTGTCCCCACATCCCCTCTCACTTAGAATCTCAGCTGCTGATTAAGTATTTTAGTTCCTGTTACAGGAGTTTTTCCTTAGAGGTGCCCTCAATTCCTAAATCCTGAGATTAAACATCCTCACATTGACATTCCAGAACCAACATGGCTTCCTTGGGGCGGGGGCGGGGGGGGGGGCGGGTGTCTCACTCCAGCTTGTCCTTCAGAGGGGCCGGGCACTTTCCAACTGTAAATCAGCTGAGCTCACCCCCTTGCTTAGAATACTCAGGGGCTCCACAAGGCTCAGGAGCAGCCCTTCCCAAGATGAGGGTTTTCTAGTGATCAACAGGAAACAGGTCTTCACTGAGCACTTCAGAGCCGGACGTTCACATGAACCTCGGCTTCTTCCCCCAGAGACTCTTCTGGGGCTTGAGCTCCCTCAAACCCCGTCTGAGAAAAGCCTAGACTTCAGGGTGAGCTACCACTCCCAGCCTGAATTCGGTGTCACCTTCCTGGCCTTCTGACGACCACATGCTCCACTGAGCCTGCTGTCTCAGCCCCAGACAAGTGGTCTCAGGCTGCTGTCGTCCCCCCCCATGCTTGGTGACTCCGATTCACCCTCCAAAATTCAGTTCACAGGCTACCACCTTTGCACAACCTCCCTCGGCCACCTCCTCTCACCAGGGGGGCTACATGCTCCATCCTTTGTGACCCAGTTACTCTTCACACACATCTTTATTACATCACAGTATGAACGTGTCCTCCAGCGGTTCACTTCCGAGTCTGTCACCTGCCACCACCTAGCCAGGATCTGGGGCGGGGCAGGCACCCAGCAGTCGGGTGGACTCCCTGGATGACACACTACGGAAAAGACTCCGCCCCGGCGTACAACTGAGCAAACGCCGCACATAATCTAAGATATGTCCAGTTTGTCCAATAAACAAGCATGGTTCCCTTCAATTCTTCTTGGATGTTACCATTTCAATTTTACAAGCAGTTAAGCAGTTACTTCTGCTCACTAACCCATATGAGGAAATTAGAAAATTGGGGGCTTTGGAATACTGAAATAAATGGCCTAGAACCTACAGAATTTGGAATAAAATAGTAATTCCTGGATCTAGTGCAAACAAGTCCAGAACTGAAGGGCCTTAATGCTTTAACCATTTCTTTCCTTTAAAAAAAATTTTTTAATACTTTATTATTTTTCAGAGAGAGAAAGAGGGGCAGGGGCAAAGAAAGGGAGACACAGAATCTGAAGCAGGCTCCTGGCTCTGAGCTGTCAGCACAGAGCCCGATACCATGCGGGGCTTGAACTCACGGACCTTGAGATCATGACCTGAGCCGAAGTCAGATGCTTAACCAACTGAGCCACCCAGGTGCCCCAATGCTTTAACAGTTTCAACAGAACTAGAATATATTTTTATTCTTGTCACACACATTTGATTTACGCTTCTAATGGTACATTATGCAATTTCATACCCAATGGTATTCAAGATCTAGTAATATACTTGCCTAAATTATCCTTTATTAAGTCAAAATATCAAATTAGTGAAAACATTTCTTTATTTTACTACCTTCCCTTTAAGTGCAAATACTACAGTTCACTAATAAGTAGCAGAGTGAGCACTGTTTCCCTCAGTTCCTCAGAGTATCTTTTTTTAAGTTTGTTTATTTTGAGAGAGCCTGAGTAGGAGAGGGGCAGAGGGAGAAAATCCCAAGCAGGCTCTGCACTGAGCACAGAGCCTGACACGGGGCTTGAAGCCACGAACCGTGAGATGGTGACCTGAGTCATGGTCGGATACTTACCTGACTGAGCCTCCCAGGAGCCCCTTACCGGGGTATTTTTATCCCTACCCTTCACCCCTGCCTACGCAGCCCAAGGCATGCTCTCTGTACCATGCGGCAATGAATGTTTACCTGCTCTCGGGAGAAGGGACCCTGGCCGGTGGCGAGGGGACCAGCATGGGCACCCCCCACCCGGGGAGCAGGGCGGCCCTGTCACGCACTCACGAAAGCTCAGCTTGTGCTCATTTGCTCTGAAAAGCAGAGTCTCTGATGAACATGCTGTCAGAATGAACAATGGAATGGCACTATTTTGGGACACTTCTGAATTACCCAGACTTCTCAGCTCACGAGTAAAATCGACATGGTGGGGTGGGGGAGGAGCGGCAGAATGGCACAGTTAGGAGTCTGAACACTTCATTGTAAAAGCTAAGCCCTCCCAGATACCTTACCCCAAAGTCACAAAACATTACCTCAGTTTTTAAGCTCTGCTCTGTAGTCTTTAGTAAACCCTATCTTTTCTAATCTTAGCAAACTTCATTTTCCCTAATCTCTAATTATCCAATCCAAGCTAATTTCATTCTAATCATGACAGATTTACCGGCTTTCAAACTAAATGAAACTGGCATTGACCTGGATAGTGCAGGCTTCCCTAGAGCATCACCTAAGATTAAAGCTGAGAAGGCTGCCGCCATTCTAGCAAGATCTCCTCCACTTAGGGAAACTAACACCTCCAACACAAATACCGTAGCATATTGATCCTACAAGCACTTTCTGTTTTGTTTACATTTTAACATCTCTGAAATCACAACGTATCTTACAGCTGACAGCATGTCACAATCCAACAGGTGGTATTTTTTTCTCTCTTGATAGTAAGTATAAGACAGACATGAAACCGGTAGGATCAGGGGAACTAAAGAAAACAAGGACAGGAAGGGGCGCCTGGGTGGCTTAGTCGGTTAAGCGTCCAAGTTTCACTTAGGTCGTGATCTCGTGGTTCGTGGGTTCGAGCCCCGCGTCGGGCTCTGTGCTGACTGCCGGCTCAGAGCCTGGAGCCTGTTTCAGTCTGTGACTCCCTCTCTCTCTGACCCTCCCCTGCTCACGCTGTCTCTCTCTCTCTCCTAGAAATAAATAAAAACATTAAAAAATAATTAAAAAAAAAAGAATATTTGAGCTACATAAAGAAAATAGGCTAACCACCAATAACCACTAATTTACATATCTACATGTATCCTTTCAAATGTTTACAAATTTGGGTATTTAAAGAATTTTCTTGGGGCACCTGCGTGGCTCGGTTGGTTAAACATCCAACTTTAGCTCAGGTCATGATCTCACGGTTCGTGGTTTAGAATCCCGTATCAGGCTCTGTGCTGACAGTGCAGAGCCTGCTTGGGATTCTCTCTCCATCTCTCCCTGCCCCTCCCCCACATGTGTGTGCGTGCACAGGTTCTCTCTCTCTCTCAAAATAAACAAACTTAAAAAATAAAAATGTTAAACACATATTTACATATGATCTCACAATTCCACTCCTAGCTACCCAAAAGAATAAAAATTTATGTCCGTACAAAGTCCTGTATGTAAGTGTTCATAGCAGCATTAATAGCCAAAATGAGGAAACAACCCAAATGTCCAACCAATAAATGGATGAATAAAATGTGACATATCTATCACGCAACAAGTATTATTCAGCCATAAAAAGAAACAAAGTACTGGGGCAGCTGCTGGCTCAGTCGGTAGAGCAAGTGACTCTGGAGGTCAGGGTCGTGCTCATAAGGAAGCTTGAAAGAAGTCAAATTCTGTCACTGGCTCCACCATGGATTCTGCTGTGCCCGCCTGAGGAAGCCACAGAGGTCATGCTTCTCAGCAGCAGCTCACAGGCCACACGGACAGGATATGTGCTTTAGGACAATGCTTCCGCGGGTTTGCTGGCCCTTACCCACCCGCTCAGCTACAATAGGAGACCCTTTAGCTCACCAACCTCACCTACTTCCATTTTCTAGTGGGCTGTGTGTCCCAATATGAGAACATTATTAGCTCGTTTCTGACCCTAGCATATTGCAACACTGTTCACCAATTCACCAACTTAAAACCTCAGAAACCTTAGGGTTTTAAGGAAAATTAAGTCTAAGACACCGCTCTGAATGCCTCATCCCACTTCCCTAAACCAGCCTCTCAAAGGCTGAAAAACACATGCCAGGGAGCCCTTATCCACTCACACAAAGCAAGGAGCATAAAATAAGACAGACTTGGGAGGCACCTTCTCTCCCATTCCCCACAAACACATTAGTAATCCTGTCGCCCCTCATTTCAAAGTATGCCCGAATGAGACCGCTCTTTTCCACTGCTACTACCCTGGCCCAAACCACCACTACCACTCAGCTGGACACTTGCAAGAGCAACTTAATTGGTCCATTTTTCACTCTTGCCCTTCAGGTATATCACTTCGCTCAATACCCTCGAGTAGTTTCCTCTCTCCGAATAAATTCCAAGGTCCTACATGATCTGTATTTCACACACACACACACACACACACACACACCACCTGGATCTTACCTCTTAACTATACACCTCCCTTTACTTCCCTGCTCCAGCCACAATGAAAGAACACATTTTCACTGTTCTTCCAACAGAGCAAGCCAACTTCTGCCTTAGGGCCTTTGCACTGGCTGCTCTATACCTCAACTACTCTTCCCCCAGCTACTAACATGACTGTATTATTCTTTCAGGCCCCTGTCCCAGTGTCACCTTATCGGAGGAGCTTTCCCTCATCGATCGATCTAAAATAACCCTATTCTGTCACTCAATCCTTATACCATACTGCTTTTTCCTTTCCTCTTAGCACTCACCACCACCTAATCTAGGTTACAGATTTATGTTCATCCTCTTCCTGGGACGAAAGCTGAGAACAAGAATTTTAGTTCACTGCTGTGTCACTAGTGCCTGCAGGAGTGCCCAGAACATAGGGGGCACTCGATAGACTTCTCCAATTATATATAATTTTTCCTTTTAGGTTTACTTATTTGAGAGCGAGCGAGAGAGCGAGCGAGCGCAAGCACACACATACAAGCCGGGGAGGGGCAGAGAAAGGGAGAGAGAAGAGAGAGAATCCCAAGCAGGCTCTGAGGCTGACACGGGGCTCAAACCCACAGACTGAGTGAGATCATGACTGGAGCCGAAATCGAGAGTTGGACATTTAACCGACTGAGCCAACTAGGTGCCCCCCAATTTTTTTCAATAGGTTGAGTTATAAAGGTAGGCACCCACCTTCTCATCTTCAAGGTCCCTACAGAAAAAGGCTGCGAGTATTTTATCCTTCTAATCAGTAAATTAGTCCACATCAGAGAGAAGAAAAACATTTTTGAAAAATCAAAGTCAGGAGCCTATACATACGTGTAACACGGGGCAGATTCACACAAACCCGGAGACTGTATGGCCGCCCCGTTAAAGCCTTCCCTTCTCCCACAAGGGGGCACTGCAGAGCATCAGGCACCGAGTGCTCCCTGCCCCCAGAACGTTTGGGAGGAACAAGATGAACTCCAAAGAAAACAGAGGAATCGTTTAGTAAGATCATGTTAAGTTCAATTTCCAAAACTGAGATTTGCATTATTTTGGAATAAAACAGAACTGGCCTTTGGAGAGCAATAGGATTTTTTCCTACTAAATGAGAATTACAAACCTGAGGGGCTACATCTTTAACCCTCCTTAGGGGACAGATACATTTAAATACCTGAAGTGCGTCTATTCAGAGTTAAATGTCTATTAAATTAGATCCTCAATAACCATATCAATTCTGTTTAGTTCAAATCACTGTTTTTATTTGCTTTAATAATGAAACATTTAAGAAGTATACATTCCATCATACAAAAATTCCCTCTCACCAACCTGAAATGGTGAAATCTGGGTTATATATTATCCCCAGGAATACAAAATATACACCTTAGCTTCCCTTCACCTTATTAATAATCTCTTCGCTATTTAAAAGTATATACATATAAAGGAAGTATGTCTAAAACTGTGTAGAAATGCAAAATTCACAAAACTTTCCATAATGCTTAGATATATCATTACTACCAGATGCGGAGGTGGGTGATGCAGCTGACCAATTCAATCTATTCACTAAGACTTAAAGAATCCTCTACAATAGGGGTGTCTGGGGGGCTCCGTCGGTTAAGCATCCAATTCTTGGTTTCAGCTCAGGTCATGATCTCATGGCTCCTGAGTTCAAGCCCCACACTGGGCTCCACACTGGCAGTGCAGAGCCTGCTTGGGATTCTCTCTCTCCCTCTCTCTCTACTCCTCCCTCATTCTCTTTCTCAAACTAAATAAACAAAATAAAAAAAGAGAGAGAGAATCTTGGGGCGCCTGAGTGGCTCAGTCAGTTAAGCGTCTGACTTTGGCTCAGGTCATTTCACGGTTTGTGAGTTTGAATCCCACATCCAGCTCTGTGCTGACAGCTCAGAGACGAGCCCGCTTCCGATTCTGTGTTTCCCTCTCTTTGCCCCTCCTCTGCTCACGCTTTGTCTCTCTCTCTCTTTCTCTGTCTCAAAAATAAACAATAAAATAACATTTTTTTAAAAACAAGAATCCTCTGCAATAGAAAAAGGGCAGCATCAACTCTGAACTCCTGTTGATCAATGTCGGGAATCACTGCCTAGTATGAAAGCTGCTGCGCTGACACCGTCCATGTGGGCATTAGGGACGCTGAACACACACAGATTTTCAAACCACAGGTTGTGACCTACCAGGAGGCTCTAAAATCAGTTAGTGCCCAAAGGCCAGTTTTGGATTTTAATGGAGTGGAACATAAAAATATAAAACAGTGTTAAGAGGACAAAACAACAAACCACAGACGGGGAGAAGATATTTCAAAATACATACCTGATAATGGACTTACATCCTAAATATACAAAGAACTCTTAAAACTTAATAAGCAAACCAACTAAAATATGGACAAAGATCAAATAAGACCTACAGATGGCACATAAGCAGAAAAGCCGCTCAACTCCCTAGATCACTAGGGAGTTGCAAATTCAAACAATAATGACACCACACACCTATTAGGACGGCCAGCCCCCAAAACACGGACACCACCAAATGCCAGGAAGGACATGGAGCAGGGAGCTTGCTGTCGGAAATGCAAAATGGTGCAGTCACCCTTTGGAAGGCAGCCTGGCAGCAAACGTACTCTCACCATATGATTCAGCAATTGAGCTCCACAATATTTACTCACATGGGTTTGAAACTTACATACAAAAACCTATACAGGAATGTTTACAGCAGCTTCATTCCTAACTGCCAAAACCAAGATGTCCTTCAGGAGGTGAATGGATAAACAGACAGTGGTCCATCCAGACAATGGAATATTATTCAGTGATAAAAAGTGACAGCTGTCAAGTCACAAAAAGATGTAGAGGAATTTTTTAAGATTTTAGACACAGAGGAATCTTAAATGCATACTGCTAAGTGAAAGACACCAATCTGAAAAGGCTACACAATGTATGATCCCAACTATATGACATTCTGGAAAAGGGAAAACCGTGGAGAAAGTAGAAAGATCAGCAGTTGCTGGGGGGACGTACCCATACTCTGAGATGCTGTACCAGCGGATAAATAACATCACCCATTTGTCAAAACCCACAGACTTGTGCAAAGAGTGCACCCCTGTGTAAACTATGGCCTTTAGTTTAGTAACAATTTATCAACATTAGTCCATCAATTGTAACAAATGTAGCACACGAAAGCAA
Source organism: Hyaena hyaena (assembly GCF_003009895.1). Taxonomy (NCBI): domain Eukaryota; kingdom Metazoa; phylum Chordata; class Mammalia; order Carnivora; family Hyaenidae; genus Hyaena; species Hyaena hyaena. The sequence continues at coordinate 504,885 of NW_024081179.1, forward strand.
GATGTTAATGACAGGAAACTGCTGGGGCTCCATTTTTTCTGTAAACCTAAAACTGGTCTAAAACAATAAAGTCTATTAACTTAAAATAAAAAATGAAACAATACACTACAGATGGTAAGGGTAAATGTGTTCCTTTGAAATTCTGACTACATATATTTATACAGAGAGGTGTGTGTGTGTAAGATGTGTAAGACTGGGTCACCCTGTGAAAGGTACTTCTTAGTGTGGCTCATGGTCTAAGTAGTTTAAAAGATACTGCTTCTCAGGGCCTCATGAAACCCAATGAAGTGAACAATCACTCCACTTCCGTCCTGTTTATCGGGTTACGCGGCACTGACATCCACTCCACACAGTCTCCATTCTCACACCAACTCTGCAGGACACATGTGCCCTTCATTTTACAGAGTAGGGAAAGGTGTGCAGAGGTTAAATTACTTGTCCAAGGTCACTGAGCTAATTCATACCAGAGCAGGATGCAACCCCATCCGACTCCCCAGCTCTGCTCTGAAGCACTAACCCGCTGGCTACAAAATAAAAAATGAAAGAGCAAACATTTTAATTACACCTGTCTTACTTCTATTCTACATTATATAACTTCTCAGTTAGCTAAATTCAATCTAGTGCTTATATCTGAAACTATCTGAAATGCCAAGTTCATCATTATACAAGGGAACCAAAACAAAGAAACATGCATTTTTTCTAGTTACTCAACTAACTATAAAGATTATCCGGCTAAAACCATGTAAGTGTGCAAATTAAATTTTCTTTACCTTTCAAAAACTAAAGTTATATATACCCCCAAATCCTCAGAATAAGACTTCCTCCGTCTATATATTTCTTTGCAAAGTTCAAGAAAATATATTCCTATATGTATTTTTTAAATTTACCTATCTACTACTAGGTACACAGCCAACAAAATTAAAAACATGTCCTACGGGGCGCCTGGGTGGCTTAGTCGGTTGAGCGTCCGACTTTCGCTTAGGTCATGATCTCGCGGTTCGTGGGTTCGAGCCCCACGTCGGGCTCTGTGCTGACTGCCAGCCCAGAGCCTGGAGCCTGTTTCAGTCTGTGACTCCCTCTCTCTCTGACCCTCCCCTGCTCACGCTGTCTCTCTCTCCTAGGAAGAAAAACAAACAAACAAACAAAAAACATGTCCTACATGTTTTCTTACGCAGGAACTTGAGCAGAAATGTTTACGGCAGCATTATTCCTAACAGCCAAAAAGTGTAAACAGCCCAAATTGATGAACGGATACACCAATGTGGTGGATTTCTAGAATGAAATATTATTTGGCCATAAGAAGGAGTGAACACTACAACACAGATGAACGTTAAAAAGATTACGCTCGGGCTCATAAATCTGAAGCAGCCAGATACAAAAGTCACACATTATATGATTCCGTTTACACCAACCCTCTGGACTAGGCAAACCTATAGGGATGGAAAGCAAAGGAGGCCATCGGCCGGGGGTGGGGCGGAGGTGTCCTTGTGGAGTGGTAACAATGTCCTAAAACTAGGCACGGTGGTGATGGCTACCGATGCGGTGGATATGTTAACACCACTGAACTGTGTGCTTTAAAAGGGTGAATTTTACAGTATGTGAATTATATATTAGGATAGTTGTTCCTTAAGGAAAAGAAAATGTCTAGCTATGCCAATTATAACTATACAATCAGGAAAATATTTTTCCCAATGGAAAAGCATTAAATATACAAATTATCTCCTTGTATATTTTTTCTTTTATCAAATAATAAACCTTTATGCTGTACAAATTCTGTTTTTTCATGTGTTAGTATCAAAAGTACTAATTCTTTTGTCAGAAGGAAAAAAAACTTAAAACAACAAAGATATTTAGCAAAATAATGTCTCTGAAGAACTTCAATATCCTCATGTGTGTAGACATACCACAGTCAATTCTGTCCATCTCATGACACAAAATCAGAATAGTGCGGGGCGCCTGGGGGCTCAGGCTGTTAGGCGTCCGACTTTGGCTCAGGTCATGATCTCACGGTTCATGGGTTCGAGCCCCGTGTCAGGCTCTGTGCTGACAGCTCGGAGCCTGGAGCCTGTTTCAGATCCTGTGTCTCCCTCTCTCTCTGCCCCTCCCCGGCTCAAGCTGTCTCTCACAGAAATAAATAAAAACATTAATTTTTTTTTTAATCAGAATAGTTTGCAAAGGGAATGCAAGTCCAGTAATACTCTTCTTTTTCCAGACGGTTGGCCATTTTCTCTTTCAGCTCTTGCAAACCATGGTCCCACTTTGAATTTGCTTATAATGCTTTCAGTTACCATTCTCAAAATGTTTCTCATCTTTAGAAAACTAAGCAAAAGTGAAGTGTGGAAAACAAAAGTCCCACTGCCTAGAGTTTATCTGTGCCATTTACAAAGGAAAAATACTTAAACAGATGTCCCCTGAGCCTTGTGGAATCTAAATCCAGTCACTAATGATATGAGCCAAGATAAGACGTCCTAATGAAACCAGACAGACCACGGTTGTTACAGCAGACTGATACGGCAGATAACATTTCCCCTAATCCGGTGAGTTCCGTGGAAGAAAAGTTCAGTGTTAGCACTGTTCAATAACAACTGTAACCAGGATCTAGAAATCACTATGAAAACAAAAACTAAATATTAATTTACTCATCTCCACACAAAACTGTCATTTAAAAAAAGGCTGCCTAAGCTTTCCGAATAACTTTAAAAAGTAAAACCTCAACGTTTTAAGTGTCCACAATAAATGCCTTCTTGCTCATATTTTATACCAGCAAAGCTTCTTCTTGGAGGTGGCATACATATAGAGCTACAAATTTCCTTTTTCAAATTCTGCTAGTATTGACATATTTTAAAGTTTATCTATCTATCTATCCTCTATACTCAACGTGGGGCTCAAACTCACAACCCTGAGATCAAGAGTAAAATGGTCTTCTGATTGACCCAAGCTGGCATCCCTCTTTTGGACTTTTATTCTATAACCTCAATTTTGTTAAAGTTTTATTAAACATTAAAATTTTTTTATTTTATTAAAAATTTTTTAATGTTTTATTTATTTCTGAGAGAGAGAGAGACAGCGTGAGAAGGAGAGGGTCAGAGAGCGAGGGAGACACAGAATCTGAAACAGGCTCTAGGCTCTGAGCTAGCTGTCAGCACAGAGCTCGATGCAGGGCTCGAACCCATGAACCATGAGATCATGACCTGAGCTGAAGTTAGATGCTTAACCTACTGAGCCACCCAGGCACCCCTAAAAACTTTATTTTAGAGAGAAAGTACACAAAAGCAGGGGAGAGGTAGAGGGAGGGAGGGGGAGAGGAGGGGAGAGAGAGGGCGGTGGTGGGAGGAGGGAGGGAGGGAGGGAGGGAGAGAGAGAGAGAGAGACAGAGAGAGAGAGAATCTTAAGCAGGCTCCACACTGAGTGAGGAGCCCAACACAGGGCTCCATCCCATGACACTGGAATCTTGACCTAAGCTGAAATCAAGAGTTGGACACTCAACCAACTAAACCACTCAGGCGCCCCTTTTTTAAGTTTTATATTAGCCGGTTGATTTTTTTTTTTTTTAATTAAAGTAAGCTCTATACTCAATATGGGACTTGAACTCATGCCCTTGAGATTAAGAGTCACATGCTCTACTGACTAAGCCAGCCAGGAGCCTCCATACTGACAATGTTTTAGACGCTCAAAATGAGAATGACATTTATAACAAGACCCTTAACATAAAAGGACTTTAACAATTTGTTGATAATAAGAACACCTATTATTTCCGAGCTTACGATGTTCATGGACAGGCCCTTTGTTTTCCCATATTATATGATTCTCCCAAAAGGCTTAGGGAGCAAGGGGCTAAGATGATCCTGTCATTGTAGACAGACAGAAGGGTTGCCTAAGGACACATAACTAAGAAGTGCCAGAATGTCTGACCCAAAAGCATCTGACTCCAAAGCTTAAGTTTCTACTAGAATAGTTCAAGGACAAAACAGTGCTAAAATTCACTAATGCTTAAGAAAAACACACACACACTATTTAAGTTCTTCATCTTGATGAAAGTGTAAGAAACCATTTTTAACCAAAAGTTATCAGATGAGAACATAAACTCCAAGTACTTATGAGGAAAGAACTCACTTCATATAATGTAGACATACCTTTGAACAGCAAAACACCGTAGGTATGAACCTAAGAGTGAACTGTAGAGATTCATTACAAAACCCAAGATGGGCGTGCTCAACAGCCTAAACAGCCTCCAGGCAGAAACTATCTCACTAAAGAAACGCTGAAAAGGAAAAGTCTGAAGCCTTCCCACTCATGAATTCACCTCTTCTGGGGACTTGGCCTGGGTTCATAAAGATGTGGACTCATGAAGATTCACCTGCGGTTGATCTGCTCAGATACAGAAGCTGGGGTCTGCCCAAGAACCTTTACAAAACACGTGTACAATCTGCAAAATTTCAACACCACTCCTTTTGAAGACAGAATTATGTATTCCATCTTTTATTAAAACAGTAGGCTGCATACAAGTTTTATTATTATTACATGACCAAAATTTTTACCTTTCTAAACAATAACTTACATTATTTCTGACTGTTGGTATTGTCAGGAAGTTATGCATTTTCAAAAAGGGAAACGAATGAGCATTCCCTCAGCAACCCCTAGACAACGATACCCCAGCTGTGACGGTCCTCACGGCAACCTTAGGGACCCCAGCTGCGATGTCTTTTAGATGGCAGTTCTCTCCACTCCTCTCTGAGACTCACACCTGGGCAAGTTCCCAGGGGTCATGGTTACTTTACATGCCCATCTCTCTTGCCATTGCTGGCTCAATGAAGGAAAACACAACAGAAAATGTATTTTATTCCACAAGTGTTTACTGAGTGCCTACTCTGTGAAGGAGATTCAGCATCGACAACGCAGAGAGGGCTCCTGCACTTGTGGGCATATGATTATGGTCTGGGGGAAAAAAAAAGTCGATTAAAAATATAGGAGGTGGGTGGTGATATACCCTATGAAGAAAAACAAAACAGGCAAAGGAGACTGGGAAAAGGACAATTTTAATTTTAAATAAGGGGTCAGAAAAGGCCTCGCGGCAGGAAGTGAGAGTACACCTGCAGAAAGCTCGAAGGAAGAGCACTGGAGCAGGTGCATCAGCCCGAAGGCAGAGGGAACGCTTGGTAAGATTCAGAACCGCCAGGGAGTCAGCTTGGCCCGAACAGAGAAAAAAGAGAAATCAAGGGGGAAGCGGAGGGGATGACAGGTAAAACTACTAATTAGGCTTTTGCTCAGGGGAGCTCAGAAGCCCTCGGAGGGCTGTGAGCTAAGAAGTGGCATCATTTACCGCAACAATTTGCAGGCTCACTCTGGCTGCCTTGTTGACAGCAGATGGAGGGGAAAGAGCACAGAAATAAGGAGGCCCCTCGGGCAGCTAATATAAGAATCCGGGAGACAATGAGAATCCTGCAGGGAGCACAGACCAGAAGCTGGGGAGCCTGCAGAGGCGGCTCGGACGAGTGTGCGGACAGAATGCACGGGGACTGTGGGGAGAAAAGCTGTGGCACCAGAGGCGGCCGGCTCCACCCGGGCCAGTCAGTTGTCCAGCTCGCCCATCGGTGTCGTCCAATAAAGCCCTTCTTTTCCAAGATGTTTCTTTAGAAAGCAAAAGTTGGTTTTTGCCACTTGAAACCAAAGTGACCTTAATCACCAAAATAATTATCATTTTACAAATGAGAAACCTGAGGCATAAAAAGGTTCGGCACGCATCAGCTAGTCAAAAAAAATCAAGGGGTGCCTGGAGGGCTCAGTCGGTTAAGCATCTGACTCTTGATTTCAGCTCAGGTCCTGGTCTTGTGTTTGTAAGTTCAAGCCCCGTGTTGGCCTCCACACCAACAACTAGAGACTGCTTGGAACAGTGCCTCTCTCTCTCTCAAAATAAATAGACAAATATTTTTAAAAAATCCAGTGTTAGGGGCGCCTGGGTGGCTTAGTCGGTTAAGCGTCTGGCTTTCGCTTAGGTCATGATCTCGCGGTTCGTGGGTTCGAGTCCCGCGTCGGGCTCTGTGCTGACTGCCAGCTCAGAGCCTGGAGCCTGTTTCAGTCTGTGACTCCCTCTCTCTCTGACCCTCCTCTGCTCACGCTGTCTCTCTCTCCTACAAATAAATAAAAAAACATTAAAAAAAAAAATCCAGTGTTAGTTCCAGATTTGGTGAAATGTCATCTGGAAATCAACTATCCAAAAAAAAAAAAAAAAAGGAAAAAAGAAAAGAAAGACGCTTAGCGCTCATCCAAGGCGCCACAGTTAGCAGGCAGCTGAGCCCACCTATGAACACAAGTTTGACGAAGTCCAAACCCGGGCTTGCTCCACCACCACGCACTGCCCCCCAGGCCCCAACCGGTCCTCCACCTGCAAGCAGGCACAGGGAGCTTACGGCTAAACCCACCCCAGGGAGGTGCGGAGGGCAAAGTCAGCACGAACACCCGCGTCAGGCCCAAGCCTTCACGAGTCTGAAGCGGGAACTGTCCGGTCATGGCGAAGTCCTCTCCTCTCCCTTCACCCCACAGGGTCAGGGACCTTGAGCAACTCGGTTTAGCAAACATAGGCAAGTCCCGGCTCCGTACCAAGTTGAAAGCTCTGGTTGTTTCTATCCAAACAGGAGAGAAAATCGAGTTCAGGTTGGCAGATCATCTTTCCTTTGGTCTTATCATCTTCCCACACCGCCACAAAATAGTTTTCTTTCCCCTCTGATCTCAAAAATAGTCAAGGTATTATTGTTGGCCGAGCCCCCAGTATGTCCTCACAAGAATCCCTGTTTTGACACGAAAATAAAATACTGTGTTCCCTACGGTAATATTCATACTATTCCTATTAAAAGCATATATCTGAAGCTGCAAATTTGAGATGACAGCACATAAGAGCCTCGTTTTTTTCTTCAATAGTCACTAAAGTTGTTTGGGGGAAAAGATTAAAACCTCTTTGACAATCTGAGTTACTTTAGATTAAGTGACCACTTGCTTCTTAAAACTTTCGTAAGCATTCAATTAAAAGGGACATGCTGAGGGATGCCTGGGTGGCTCAGTCAGTTGAGCATCCGACTTCGGCTCAGGTCGGTTCATGAGTTTGAGCACTGTGTCGGGCTCTGTGCTGACAGCTCAGAGCCTGGAGCCTGCTTCGGATTCTGTGTCTCCCTCTCTCCCTGCCCCTCCAATGCTCATACACTGTCTCTCTCAAAAATAAACATTAAAAAAAATTTTTTTAAAGGGACACGCTGAGAGTTTCAAAATTAAGCTATCATAAAGATTAGTCATCAAATCTTAGAGCCAGAAGGAATCTAACCACCACTCTTTCCCCCATTTTACAGATAAGGAAGCAGAAGCCCAGAGAAGGAAATAATTTGTCAAGGTTAATAAATCTTACGAACAACAAAAAAACCAAGACTGAAATCAGGTCTCTTGACTTTCAGCCCAGCAGGCTGGCTCCCTCTCAGCAGTTTATTTCATTACATTGTTTACATAATATTAAATGAGAAGGTCTGTAAAATGTCTAGTAAGAAGCCAAATATACAATATTCTCTCAAATCTAATTTCCTCCCTCTCTTATTTAAATATGTGATAACAATTTTGGGCATTGAAAACGTTAGAAAAACCCCCATGACTTTAAAAATTATAGAAATGAGCTGAAATTAAGTCACAAAAGAGAACCATGAAACAAAATTGATACGGGAAGACATAATCAAATACAAATTATAAAGCGTAGCTGATCACAAAACAAACTTATAATATGCTCTGAAAATGTTATAAGAGGGCCTCGCTAAATATCAGTGGGATCCTGGAAAATGTAGGCTAAGTAACATGATTTTATAAAAAAAAAAAAAAAATGAGTAAGTCCAAGGCATTTGATTAGGAGATAATTGAGGTAACCATATAATTAAGAACGAAACATGGCTACTTAGAGTGAAAACTGAGCTGAAGAGACAGACTTCCGGGACAAGAGGCAAACACCAAAACCCTTCCCGTCTTATGGCCCCGCGGAAGGCATTCCTCAGAAAAAGTACACTGTTTCATACACAACAAACTCCCAAGAGACAAGAACCACAAAGCATCAAATCTTTAAAATAATGTTTTAATGTTTATTTTTGAGAGACAGACAGAGCTTGAGCAGGGGAGGGGCAGAGACAGAGGGAAACAGAATCCGAAGTAGCTCCAGGCTCTGAGCTGTCAGCACACAGCCCGACATGAGGCTGGAACTCACAAACTGCCAAGATCGTGACCTAAGCCAAAGTTGGACACTCAACAGACTGAGTCACCCAGGTGCTCCAAGAATCAAATCTTTTAAAAATCAGGTCTAAAGAGAAAACAGAAACTCACAGAATAGATTTTTTCCCCCAGGAAGATTCATTCCAACTATCTACTTTACCAGCGGGTGAAAAGGTAAACCTTCTAAGATGCCCCACCAATCCTACCTCAAAAAAAAAAGTATTGTCCAATTCTTCATTCAATAGGAACAAGGAAAAGAACCATTTATGACACACAAGTGAAAGGGGTAGGAGCATTATCCCCATTTTACAGATGAAGCAGGATCAAAAGAGGTTGATAGGGGCGCCTGGGTGGCTCAGTGGGTTAAGCGTCTGACTCTGGATTTCAGCTCAGGTCATGATTTCTGCGCTGTCAGCATACAGCCTGCTTGGGATTCTCTCTCTCCCTCTTTCTCTCTGCCCCTACCCTGCTCAGGTGCATGCTCTCTCTCAAAATAAATAAATAAACTTTAAAAAAAAAGAGGTTGATAGCTTGCTCAAGGTCAACTGAGGGTTGACTCCAAAAACATGGCCCGTCCATGAAAGTCACAAGTTTCACTTGGGACAGGGATCCTAACTTGGCCGACCACCTCCCTGACTTCAAGATGGTGGCGGACAATGTTTTTATTCTCAAGAGAGAGTGAGGGGCAGGAATGGAGAAGTGTTCACGTGCACCTCACACACTAAGCCCAGCTATAGGTTTGTCTCTTTCATCCAAGGACAGCAAAAGGTTGTGGACCATGAGGACTCTGGTGCCCAGATCTGGGCTCCACAGGATAACCAAGATACCACCCTGAGGAATCAACTGACCTTGGAATTTCAAACCATAGGACCCAACATCAACCTTCAAGGGTTCTGTGGTCTGCTTCTTCGTTAGCTACCATGTCCAGCAGTGGTGGCGATGGTACCTACTCACTGACATTATGTGCTAGACCTCATGCATACTCCACATGTAACATGGTTCGATCCTGCTAGAAATCCTGGAAGAAGGTCTTTGTTCTTTTTTAACTATTATCTTCGTTATTTTCAGGTGGCAAATTAACATATACATTTTTAACAATGGAGGAAATAAAAAATAGTTCTCCTAGGGGGCCCTGGGTGGCTCAGTCAGTTAAGCATTCAACTTTAGCTCAGATCATGATCTTGATGTTCTAGAGTTGGAGCCCTGCATCTGACTCTGTGCTGACAGCTCAGGGCCTGGAGCCTGTTTCAGATTCTGTGTCTCCCTCTCTCTCTGCCCCTCCCCCACCTGCATCTGTCTCTCTCTCTCTCTCTCTCAAAAATAAACATTAAAATAAATTAATAAAAAAATAGCCCCCCTAGTGACCCACACTTTAAACAGATGGTAGATATCCTTTCGGATGTTTTCTACTTCTTTTACGGTAAGATTACAGTAAGGGGAATATTGGTTTTCCAGCCAACACTGTATTTTGGGCATTTTTCCATGAGAATACACACAGTTCTACTTCACTCTTTTTAAAGCTATATGTCATTTCCTCTATGTGGCTATCCCATAATTTATTTAGAGACAAGCATTTCTCCTTTCATTTTAAGGAAGAGTAGATAATCTTCAGCAGGTTCCGTAACTGTCTAAGGTCACACAGCTGGGAAGTGGCAGGGTCAGGGCCGACACCAGACCTGATTCCAAAGTCTGCACGCTCAAGCGCTCCTGCCCTACATGCAACTGTTCTGCAAGCTTCTGTCAACCAGACTTGCTAGGAACCCCCAAGGACGGCAAACGAGTGCGGTCAAGTATCCAGCGCCTGGCATGTGCTGGCACACGATGAAAGTTAATACATGTTGTAATAATAAATGTAATAATTTCATGTTGCTCTTCCCTACTAGGCCACTCATATCCTTCATAACGCCCCGGCATACGGTGGGGCAGCCAGATCTGTTGAAAGTACAGACCCAACACCCAGCACGGACTGCCTCCCACACTCAGCCTACGTCACTTGGCTTCTCTTGGTCTGAGAATTCACGTGCAGCTCAGGCTCAGAGCCCACTTGCTTCTCCAGGGGCTTCCCTGACAGAGGCCTGTCACACGGAGACCTCTCTACTCAGCTCTAATACAATGTCACGAGAAGTCAGCACTAGAAAGGATCTTTGCAGTTATTTGCCTGACCCCTTCTTACTCTGTAGTAATAGAGATCATACACCGTGGTTTTACGATAAACTAACAAGGGTTCAACCCATAAGAAATTGAAATTTTCAAAGCAAAAGTACAAGACACCTCAATGTAGATTATGCTAGGTACTACTTGGGGAGGGGGAGAAGATAGAAAGCAGGGAGATTCTGCATAGATACCCATGTTGATTTGAGTTTGAAAAAACTAGAACCCTGAGTTTATAGTCTTGTCCTGCCTGACTCCATGGCATTGAGGAATTCTGACCCCGGTAATCTCCAGCACCAGTCTCTCCTCTATTAGCCAGCCCTCATAAACTGCTAGAAACAGGTTCTTCTATTGTATCATTAAACCATAAAACTTCAGTTTAAAAGACTTTAATAACAGTCTTTGCATAACAAAAAAGCTGGCAAAGTAATCACAAAAGTTCATTTTCCATTAAATATAGTCATAGAACTTAGCTACTTTTACTTCACTACCAAAAGCATGACCAGCTACTATTATTACTAAAAAAATGTCCCATTTTCCTCTCCCAGTTACCACATATAAGCCTTAGAATCGAATTACTAGCCACTCTCCAAAAGGAATATCAGAAACCAAATGGACCAGAAGGTATTTTCTATTAACAATGATATTTGAGGATTTGTTCAATGCTAGAGGTAAACAACCACATAAGGAGATAAAAATCAGGCCCTCGGGTTGGTTTGATTTATGGTGAGGCACTGCAGCAAAAGAGGCTCAAGAATCTGGACCCCATATTGTGCAGCAAAGTGTTTGCCTGTATAGAACATGAACTGGACACATTTACAGAATCACTCATTCGTTCAGGAAATTTTTTACGGAGCCCAGCCTGGCCCTGGGCCAGCCTCAGGGCACACAGAGTCAACGTGTCCCCTGTCAGTGAACTGAGAGCAGAGACAGAGAAGGGACAGCAGGAAACTAGAGTGGGAAGCTGCCGTGAGCCATGAGAGCCTGGCCTCGGCACAGACTTCCCAGAGGAAGCACCGTGTAGGCTGAGGCTGAAGGAGTTCGCTGGAGAGGAGAGGGCCGTGGGTGCGGGGGCCTGGGCTGGGCAGATCATGTTCTGGTAGAGATGGTCTGTCTCACTGCTCTGTAGACCACACAGCAGGGTAGGAGGTCAATCAGCGCAGATGAAAGGGCTGTGATGAAATAGGCCCCCACCAGGTACAGTTTCCTCCCAGGCGAAGAACTCGACATTTGGGTGCCCGTACCACAAGCTGGTGAGGTTTCCAGCCGTGCTTTCCTCCAGAAGGTGATAAAGGACCTTCTCTTAAAATGTCTTCCACTTCCCAAACAGTGATCTCTTATATTTTGGTTTTTCTTTTGTTACTTCTCTACTCTATTTACAAATAACAGTAATAAGGTAAAACTCCCAAAATAACCCAATGTTAAAATAGACCAATGGAAAAAATTAGAACTAGGTAGTCTCCCCAGACGTAGCAGTGCTGAGAGTATTTCTGAGAGTTTAATGGTAACGGTACCAGAATCATCTTTTCACATTTTCTTAATTTTAATTATAATCCTAAATTCTTTAATCATACTATTTCTTTGGTTGTTAAGCGGCCTCAATGTTGCAGCAAACGGGAAAGTTACTCAAAGACATCAATTAGAAAGCATCCTCACCAAATTACAATTGTCATTTTTTTCCTTGACGGTGAAAACTTGTTAAAACGCCTATCTGAAATTAAGCAGTCTCCAAAGCAAGAATGTCTTTAAAATGTAGTGAATCAAAATCATTTAACATTTTGGAGATAATAAACATTTGGAGATAAAAGCATGTATCTATAATGCTTAGTATACAACAGGCACTGCCATAGGTTCTCTTTATCGAACAACTCATTTAATGCTCACACAACCTAATGAGGTAGGTACTACTACGACCTCAATTTTACAGACAAGGACACTGACACATAGTTTATGTAGCTCATCCAAGATCAAATAGGTAGGAAATGAGACAGCTGAGATTCAAACCCAGACAGTCTTCCCCTAAATCCATGTTCTCTAACTACTACATTATATTGCCTTTCAGTACTTTTTCAAATATAAAAACAAAAATTGGTAAATAAAAATTACTATAGGGGCAACTGGGTGGCTCAGTCAGTTAAGCATCTGACTTTGGCTCTGGTCATAATCTCACGGTCTGTGAGTTCGAGCCCCGCGTTGGGCTCTGTGCTGACAGCTCAGAGCCTAGAGCCTATTTTGGAGAAAGAGAGAGAGAAAGAGAGAGAGAGAGAAAGAAAGAGAGAGACTGCCCCTCCCCTGCTCGCACTCTCTCTAAAACGAATGAATATTTAAAAAAATATTTTAATTACCTTAATGAAATACTAGCCATCTATAATCCTTGAGGAGTTTTTTTGAATGACAGCATTCTCTGAAGGTCTAATTAATCCCTTTGAGCCAAAATCTGAAACTGTTCTGTCCATGGAATGACCACTAGCCACACACAGCTAGTGAGAACCTGAAAGGTGGCCAGTCTGAAGTGAAATGGGCTAGATGTGCAAAATGTTTTTTAATGTTTTTAACGTTTATTTCTGAGAGACAGAGCTTGAGCAGGGGAGGGTGAGAGAGAGAGGGAGACACCAAATCTGAAGCAGCTTCAGGCTCTGAGCTAGCTGTCAGCACAGAGCCTGACGTAGGGCTCGAACCTATGGACTACGAGATCATGACGTGAGCCGAAATCGGACACTTAACCGACTGAGTCACCCAGGCGCCCCTGTGTGAAATATCTCCTGGATTTGAGAGGCTTAGCATGAAAAAGGATGTAAAGATTCTCACAAATAAGGTTTTAAGATGACACTTTTCTCATCCATGAGGATTCCAGCCACTGTCGACATCACTGATATTATTTACTCTGTTCTTGATGACTCGTCATCATCAGGAACTTTAACTACCACCTGCGCGTAATCTGTAATCTGTAATTGTGTTGTTATCTTCGGTGTTGACTGAGGTCAGGCTGCCCACCCTCAGACCAACCTTGGGTGGTGCTCCAAGCGTGTCTACGGTTTCCAGCAGTCTGTCTGCCCCTCTAGCAACTGAGATACGGCATCTGAAGGCCGAGCCCGGTAAATCAGAGATGTGCCACCCCGGGGAGTGAGGTGAGGCCTGAGGAGGGTCGGGTCGCCCACACACTGGCTTCAGTGCTAGGTTCTTCCACGACTATTTTGACTGCTCAGAGGCGCTCTTCTGCTTCAACGACTTAACAGACTCCTCCCACAGACTCTAGACACCTAGTACCAACTTTAACTTTTTTAATGCTTAAAAAATTTAAACTGAAGCACTTCACAATTCAGCTTAAAATCCTGTAACGGTACTGCAGTTTGAGAAGGTGAGCGAACTCTGGAGAGGGACGGTGGCGCTGGTGGCACAGTGTGAGGGTGCTGGTGACATGGGACTACACTCTTAAACACGGGTAACGTGGGAAATTTTATGTCATGTGTATTTTACAGTTAAAAGCAGAAACCCTCAACCGTTTCATACCTTTCTTAGGATCAAGCGCACGCTCTGATGCAGCTCAGACACGGCCCCCGAGTCTGACTGGTGCCCCCCTGAGCACACCTCACGGATCCGGACCTCAGGGTCTTGTGCGTGTTAAACCCTCTACCTAAAAGCCTTTCCCGTCCCCTCTGCCCCTCCCCCTCATCCCTGGAAACTCTACTCAAACGTCCCCTCGTCTGAACCCTCCCCCACTTCCCGGGTGAGAAGGCCCCTGTCGCCACTGCGCTGCTTGTGCCTCGTACTCCGCCGCTCTTCCCACCTGCACGTTCTCGGACCGGCGTGTGCCCTCGGCTGCGGCCCGCCGTGAGCTCGCGGAGCGCAGGGACTGGGCCTGCGCCCCGGCCCCCGGCACAGAGCCAGCATGTAAGCGCTGCGCCCCAAACGCCTGTTGAGGGCATTCAGTAAACAAGCGGTTACGGAATGCCTACCGGAGGCAGCCGTGTCCCAAGCCCTGGGGACACCGCGGCGGGAAACGAAAACAAAAGCCTGCTTTCCGGGAGCTTCCGCAAGTTAAGTGCCAGGTGGACACTGGTACCGTAAAGAGAAGTGAAGCACCCTAAGGGGAGGGCCATTTCATACACGGTGGCCTGGAAGGTGCCATCTGGGTAGAGACCAGCAAGGAGGGGGCAACTTTTCAGCTCACTGACAGAACTGAGTGAAATGAATCTTATTCCGGTTCTAAACTGTGGTCTGGAAAACAGAAGGTACTGGAAAGAGAAGGTAAACTTTAATTTCCAAGAAAAGCAAACCATTCACCGCACCCCCCCACCCCCCCCACCCCCGGTCTGTTCTAGCACCGACAGCTGCTGCCGTCAGTAGCTAGCTCTGTCAGCAGGCAGGACACCGGTGACCCGCCTCAGCGGGAGAAAGTGCACTTGGGATCCTTTTCTGTGTCCTGGCCACCACGAAGGCTTGTGGCCGCTAGAGAAAACTTAAGAACAACATTTACTGAGTGCTTGTTCTGTATATTAATAGAATGCTCTCAGCATGTGACAGCCCTCACAACAGCTTTTTGAAATATCCTGTAATTAGGGGCGCCTAGGTGGCTCAGTCTGTTGAATGTCCGACTTGGGTTCAAGTCACGATCTCGCGGTTCGTGGGCTCGAGCCCTGCATCGGGTTCAGTGCGGACGACAGCTCAGAGCCTGAATGCAGCCTGCTTTCATTCTGTGTCTCCCTCTCTCTGACCCTCCCCTACTCATGCTCTCTCTCTCTCAGAAATAAATAAAAAACATTAAAAAATATATCCTGTAATTAAACCCATTTTAAAGAGGAAAATAAGGCACAACGAGGGTAAATTACTTGTCTGAGGCCACAGACTAGTAAGTGGCAAATACAGAATTTGAAACCCTGGCTCTGGAGTCTGAGCTGATAACCGCTGTGCTATACGGCTGCACACCTGTTTCCTATCACAAAATACTCTTTGTTCCTATTGTTAGGTTTTTTCCTTGTTAATCCTAAAATTTTTACTTCATCTTTCTTCACACTTTGACCAAACCTCATTTCTCATTGCTAGTTCTACCACAAAAATCTGTCTGTACGTTGATCATTTGTGAGGTTAAGCATTAGTTACTGATTTTATTTTCAAGGCTGCCATTAGAAATACGGACATGCAACAGAGGAAGAGCAGAGCACAAACTATCGGAGTGCAGACACAGACACACGGCCACGACAAGTGTGCAGGCGAGGCCTGCCCGGCGCTGAGAGCACAGGGGCGGGGAGCCAGGCCAGCCCCCTCCCCGGGCGGTCGGCCTGGTCTCGTGGGGCCCGGGGTGGGGTGGGGGGTGGGGGGTGCTGACTGACAAGTCGGAGGGCCGGGGTGTGGTACGCCACAGCCACCTAGGCAGCAATCTCGAATGCCTGAACCACAACGTTAAAAACCACTTAACACAGGGCCAATGATTTTTCTTTTTATTTATTTTCCCTAAGATTCCAGCGTAACCCCTTCTGGATACAGCAGACATCTCGAGCTCAATACAACCAAAATGAAGGTCACTGGTCCCCTTAAGCCCTTAAAACAGACTCCTTCTCAAGAGGTCTCTATCTTAAAGGAAAGACAAGCCTGGCTGCTGACGCAATGAACCTGTTATCCTCGGCTCCAGCCACTGTACTTCCTTCCTGTCTCTCTCCAGCACATGCACACTTACACGTGGGTCTTTGCTCACAAGCCATCATGCCCACACTGCCACACGCATACACACTCCAGTGGTGCTCTTTTACCCACTGAGCAGATCTCTCGGGTCAAGTCTGGCTTGCACCACTTGGTCTCCTGACTGCCATTCCTGCTTTTTCAGGCTCCCTGGCTCCGCAGTCTATTCTCTCTGGCTTCAGAATTATCCCACTTCCTTACAAATCTGATTACATCGCTGCACTTTTTAAAAATGTCTGGTGGTTTCTGACCATCCACAGGATCAAGTGTGAACCCCATCACACACACACATACACACACACACACACACCTCTTCACAATGGTGTCCAAATTACTTTATACACATGATTTCTCTTTTCATTCAACAAACTGTCACTGAACACCAACTCCGTGGCCGGTCCCTTGGGCAGGCACTGGTAGTAAGGGGCAAACAGAGAGAGACAGCATCTGCTCTCATGAAACTTACAGCCAAGGACAAGAACAGACATTAACCAAATAGTCACACAAACGAATGTTTCAACTGCAAGTGTGGCGAGTACAACAAAGACACTTCAGGCCAAGTGTTCGGAGTTAGATGGGGTGACAGCCATACACCCTTATGAATATGCTAAAAACCACTTAATTGTACATGTTAAAAAATGAATGTATGGTATATGAATTATAGCTTAGAAGAAAAAGACGCACCAGGTTGAATATCCCTACTAGTAGATCTGGGCAAGGCAAAGGTAGTAAAGGCTTCCCAGAGGAAATGAGACTCATCCCAAACAACTAACATCTACTGAGCATTTACTGCACACCACGCACCTTTCACCATAATAATCAACCTGATCCTCCTAATCACCTGATAAATTTGCTATTATTATCCTCAGTTTAAGAATTGAGGGGTCAAGTAACTTTACCCAAAGTCAGAGAGCTCATTGGTGAAGCCAGAACCCTGGGACTGATGGACACCGGGACTCGCCTGCTACACCTTGGCAATGCCAGCTATTCAGAACTTACAACACAAAAAACAAACCACTGTTTCATTTCTTCCAATAGAAATTTCTCACCGTATCTTTTGTCTTTAAAATAGCCTGTATGAATAACCTGTAAGGTCCTAAAGATCCTAAACTCCCCCACTCTCCCTCTCACACACTCTGATCCAGCCACACAGGGCTCCTTTTGTTTCAGTATGCTGGGCGTGGACCTACCACAGGGCCTTTGCATCTGCTTCAGCTATGACAGTTAAATCATGACATACATTATAGATCATGATTCTACCAAAACTTCAGTTAACATTTTCTGTAGATATACTAACAATCCTACTAGCAAGATCCTGTACTGAACTATACACTAATATTTCAAATGTCATTTGTTAATTTTAATTTTTTATTAAAATTTTTTTTCTTCCTTACGTTTATTCATTTTGAGAGAGACAGAACAAGTGAGAGAGAGAGAATCCCAAGAAGACTCCATACTGTCAGCATGGAGCCCGATTCAGGGCTTGAACTCACCAAATGTGAGACCATGACCTAAGCCAAAGTCAGATGCTTAACCGACTAAGCCATGTAGGCACCCCTAATATTTTTTTTAATGTTTGCTTATTTTTGAGAGAGAGACAGAGTGAGCAGTGGAGTGGCAGAGAGAGAGGGAGACACAGAATCTGAAGCAGGCTCCAGGCTCTGAGCTGTCAGCACAGAGCCCGATGCGGGACTTGAACCCATGTACGTGAGACCACGACCTGACCCAAAGTACGAAGCTTAACCAATTGAGCCACCCAGGTACTCCATTTATTAATTTTAGAACAACCTCATTTTCACGGTCCTTTACTGCTCTACCTGTCACCAGGTAGATTTTTATTTTACAAAATCCAGTAACAGTAGCTTTTGCTTCTCAACTACTATGAACAGCAGCCATACAGCTATATTTGCAGTGAAATAAAGCCACTGGGCCAAGAAAGTGTGACAACAGAACTTGGTTATCACCATTTCTAAGTTCATCCCTAGAACCACTGCTTGTGAAATAACTATGGCAACAATACTTCTGGGCACCAAAATACCACCAAACTTTTGCTGAAAATTATTGCCCATCTGTGAAAACACACACACAACACATGTTGACAGCCAGTTACATAACTTCAATACAAATTAACACGATGATAATTTAAGTTCCTATTATGCTAAAAATCCTAAGTAACTCTAAGGCATATACAGTGGTATAGTAGGTTTAAAGTAGAATGCTGAGAAAGGAAAATTACATTTACATTTAAAACAGTCGTCCCAGGGCGCCTGGGGGGCTCAGTCAGTTGAGCGTCTGACTTTGGCTCAGGTCACGATCTCACGGTTTGTGTGTTTGAGCCTACCTAGCATAGGGCTCTGGGCTGACAGCTGGGAGACTGGAGCCTGCTTGGGATTCTGTGTATCTCTTGCTCTCTGCCCCACCCCCGTTCATACTCTGTCTCTCTGTCTCTCTCCCTCTCAAAATAAATATAATAAAAAAAAAATTTTTAAACAGAGCTGTCCCCAAACTCAAGATGATGAAAACTATCACTTTTTTATTAAAAAGGTTCACCTTGCTGGGGCACCTGGTGGCTCAGTCAGTTAAGCGTTGGACTCCTGATTTCGGCTCAGGTCATAACCTCACAGCTGTAAGATACAGCTTTGCATCAGGCTCTGCACAGATAAGCTCTCTCCACCCCTCCCCCACTCACCCGTGCTCTCTCAAAAAAACAAACTTAAAAATTCAGGGGGGCCTGGGTGGCTCAGTCGATTAAGCGTCTGACTTTGGCTCAGGTCATGATCTCATAGTTCATGGGTTCAAGCCCTGCATCGGGCTCTGACAAGAAACAACAAGTGTTGGCGAAAACGGACCCTTGAACACTGTTGGTGGGAATGCAGACTGGTGCGGTTACTGTGGAAAAACAGTATAGAGTTTCCTCAAAAAGTGAGAAGTAGAGCTACCATATGATCCAGCAATTCTACTACTATTTATCCAAAGAATATGAAAACACTAATTTAAAAAGATACACACACACACTGGAGTATTACTCAGCCAGAAAAACATGAAATCTTGCCATCTGCAATGACATGGACAGAGCTAGTGGTACAATGCTAAGTGAAATAAGTCAGTCAGAGGAAGACAGATATCATACGGCTTCACTCATATGTGGAATTTAAGAGACAAAACAAAGGAAAAAGGCAAACCTAAAAACAGACTCTTCACTACAGAGAACAAACTGATGGCCATCAGAGGGGAGGTGGATGGGGCTGGGGGAACCGGTGAAGGAGACTAAGAGCGCACTTAGGATGAGCACTGAGTAATGCACGGAAGTGCTGAATCCCTATATTGCACACCTGAAACTAACATAACACTGTATGTTGACTATACTGGCATTAAAAAAGGATTCACCTTGGGATTCTTTTAAATATTAAGCTCTGTCTGAGCATTAAGGGGAAAAATTTAGCCCAACTCAATTCACTAGCAGCCACAGCAAAAGGCCTTCACTACAGCAAACTTCCCAAGTGACCGACACAAAGGACAGGAGCAAAGGCTTTGAGTCAGCTTGTTTTCAAACCTTGTTTTACCACTTACTAGCTGGAGCCCCTTAGCCAAGTTTCTTTACTTCTCGAGCCTCAGTTCTCCATAAAAACAAAGACACCAACACAAAACCTATGACACAGTGCCTTAATGCCTGATGACAAATACCAGTCACTGAGTACTCACTATTACCAAACCGAGCTATAGGAAGGTAGAGCCACATTTAATACTGCAGCCTTTAAGAGCTATCTGTACAGACGATTCTTAAATTCAATAAAACTGTAAGACAAGCTTTTACACACACACCTGTGTGTGACTGAGACTTTGCTTTGCTTTTTATGAATCTGTGGGCAATCTAAAGCCTGGAATTATTTTAAATGGCAATATTATGCCTGTAATATTTGTTTTAAGGAAACCAGAGTTTCAAAAAAAAATCTTGGGGCGCCTGGGTGGCTCAGTCGGTTGAGCGTCTGACTTCGGCTCAGGTCACGATCTCGTGGTTTGTGAGTTCGAGTCCCACATCCAGCTCTACACTGACAGCTCAGAGCCTGAAGCCTGATTCTGTGTCTCCCTCTCTCTCTGCTCCTCCCCCACTCACGCTCTCTCTCAAAAATAAACACTAAAAAAAATTTTTTTTTCTTTAAATCTTCTCTAGTCGTCATTGTTCTGTTTGCTAAATTAGGATACAATTCAAGCCTATCAAGTGACTAAATTATTAATTAACAATAATGGTGAACACCTACTGAGTTCTTATCTGCCCTATCACACAAAGATACTTGGGCCGTGAACAAGTTTACTATTAGGGCTGTCAAAACAAGTGTCAGGTTGCCTCAACCTTTGACGTAGCCTGATTACTGACCTTTGTGAAAGTACCTATGTATTAACTCTTGGGGCAACCATAAACAGCTGGAAATCACTAAGACCAACTCATTTCACAGATGAGAAACTGAGGTCCAAAGAAATGAAGTCCAAAGCTTACACAATTACTAAAAACTAGGGACTAGAACCTAACTCTCCCTTCTTCCAGTTTGTTTTATCAATTACATGACAGCTGATAGTTTAAAAAAAGAAAAGACCAGAGGTGCCTGGGCGGCTCAGTTGGTTAAAAGTCCGACTTCAGCTCAAGTCATGATCTCCAAGTTCATGAGTTCTAGCCCTGCACTGGGCTCTGTGCTGACAGCTCAGAGCCTGGAGCCTGCTTCAGATTCTGTGTCTCCCTCTCTCTCTGACCTTCCCCTGCTCATGTTCTGTCTCTGTCTGTCTGTCTGTCTCTCTCTCTCAAAAACAAGCATCTAAAAAAAAAAGAAAGAAAGAAAGACCTAATACCTCAAAATTTTTTCTGTATAGTTAGGAAGTATCTGAAATAAGTGAATGTTTAATGAAAGCTAAATGTTAACCACAAATTAATTTAACCCACAGCCTATATAATCAATACGTTGAAAGGGCCCCTAGAACAGAAAGGAGTAGAATCAGCTAGTCATACTGTGTGGTGCCTACTGTAGGTAGGGAGTCTCGCTGCAAACATTGCCAAAACACCAGAGTACTTCCCTTATGAATAAAACACTTTAGAACCACAGAACTTCATTTACTCACGTCAACATTCCAGAAGAGAAAAAAGTATCCTTAGCAACATTCCTCAGATATATTTCACCTTCGCACAAGTTTTACCAGTTGCAAAATGCTTGCTCTCTTTTGAAAAGAAAGATGCTGACCAATGAGCAAGACGGTTTTCATTCTTTTCATGCTCTGAACCAGGCTATCTTTATTAACATTCTTGCACAAGCCAACGAGTAATCTTTAAAGTACAACCCATTTCTTCTTAGGAAAACAGTTTTATTTATTTTAAACATCTCTGGAATGGGAGTTAAGAGACCCAAGTTTAGTCCTTTTTTTCGATTATTAATTTTTTTAATTTTTTATTTAAAAGAGAGAAAGAGAACATGCGCCCGAATAAGGGAGAAGGGCAGAGGGAGACAGAATCCCAAGCAGGCTGCACACTCACCACAGCTCCCATGACCCTGGGATCATGACCTGCGCCAAAATCAAGAGACAGATGCTCAACTGACTGAGCCACCCGACTGCCCGGGGAAAACATTTTAAAAATGTCATCCACTGGCAAAAAGGTGAATGATTACAGACACTAGAACACAATACTATTTTAATAAGGGAAAATTCCAAAATGTAACTTTGTTTAAAAGTAAATAGTCCTGGAACTTTGCGTAACAGGAAAATCGAAGACTTATTCAAAGGCTTTATTGTGTCAGATGAGAACACGGCCAGATACCCTCCCCTTTACTGCCCACAGCTGAGACTGGGTGCTGCAGTAACCATCCGATCAATTAAAAGTTAGCACAGACACTACAACACTAACTGCCAATTCTCAAACAACTGAAATAAATATACTCTAAACCTGTGTTGTCCAATATGGCAGCCACTAACTACATGTGGCTACTTAGCAGTTGAGATGTGTTACTATAAACTGATATGTGCTATAAATATCAAACTTCACTAGATTCACACTGGATTCACACCAGATTTCAATGACTTAGTAAAAAAACAAAAACAAAGTAAAATATATTAGTAAATTTTCCGTATTGCTAACATGTTAAAACAATGCTTTTGATATACATTACAAAAATTGTAACATAACAAAAAACATTACTAAAATACCACCTTTTTTAAAATATTTTTTATTTATTTCTAGGAGAGAGAGAGAGACAGCGTGAGCAGGGGAGGGTCAGAGAGAGAGAGGGAGATACAGACTCTGAAATAGGCTCCAGGCTCTGAGCTGGCAGTCAGCACAGAGCCCGACGCAGGGCTCGAACCCACGAACCGCGAGATCATGACCTAAGCGAAAGTCGGATGCTTAACCGACTAAGCCACCCAGGCGCCCCAAAATACCACTTTTTTAAATGCAGTTCCTAGAAAATCATATTTGCGTGGCTCCCATTACATTCCTATTAGAAAGTACTGCTCTAAGAGGGAGAGAAACCATAAGAGACTCAACTCTAGAGAAAAAGCTGAGGGTTGCTGGAGGGGAGGTGGGTGGGGAGACGGGCTAAATGGGTGATGGGTATTAAGGAGGGCACTTGTGATGAGCACTGGGTGTTACATGTAAATGATGAATCACTGAATTCTCCTGAAACCAATATTACACTATATGTTAACTAACTAGAATTTAAATAAAAATTTTAAACAAAAAACCCAACATGAAGTAGGAGGAAAAAAGTACGTATAACTCTATACAAAGTATGCAAAATATGATCCAATCTTCCTTTGGTGATTCAGCATGATGATGAACACCAAATTCAGAATGAAGTAAGGAAAACCATTTACATCTTGGATACATAGTTTAAGATGGGACCAAGTAACAATGCCATGTCTGTAAAACCTCTTAAATTTACAACCAGCTCCAACTGTGTTAACAGAGGAAGGACTCAATCCTACAAGTAGTATTTCTAGGGATCAAGAAGGAAATACAGACCTAAAGGCCACAAAAGAGAGACTAGGAGAAATACCATGTTTCTAGAAGGCATTTTAAAACACAAGCAGTGTGTTTTAAATAGCTAACAGACTTAATTTTTTTAAAGTAGTATTTGATTATTTTGAGTATCATGAAATTTCCCAAGCCAGCTAAGCACACTTCTTAAAAAAGAAACACGATAAGGAAGAGACTAGAAACTCTCACCATGTGCAACGGAGGTAAAATGTCTCAGCGTACCATATGGAAAATGTAAGCCAGGTCCCTAACAGGGTATCTATAATTAAACATTACACAATGATGAAGCCAATCAAAATTTCCTAGATATCCTCCAACCTTACTGCAGTACAGAGTACAACTAACCAGCACGGTATTTAACTAAACCTGCTTTCAAAATTTCCAAACACCATACCGCCTTTTCCACACTGGCCAGCAAGAACCAGGAAGGAAGGAGGAACGGCTTCCGGATGCCTTATCTCCAGCGGTTAAAATTAGAGCCGCAGCACCAACAAGACGCGGTGCCCGGCGTTCTGTCTGACCAGCACCCTGGGCGCAGCATCCTTTTGATCCTCAGGAAAAGCCCTCGGCCACTGGGGTGTTTTTACTCCTACTTTAGAGGTAATTCCAGGCTTGAGACCTTGACTTGTTCAAGGTCACACAGATAAAAAGTAGCAGACCCAGGACCCAACTCGGACGTCTGATCCTCACCCAGCTCTCCTTCCATTATAAGACGATCATTCATTTTCAACCCAACGTTTCGAAACCCAACAAGCCCTGATGCCAAAGAAGGATCTACGGATCCGTGAGGTCGAAGCTTAAGCCCCTGCAAACACGATGTGCTGGAATCCGCTCAAAAAAGGGGGGAAGAGATTAGCAAGCGACAGGAAAGGACCCGAAAGATGAGGCGGGGTGGGAGGGGGGGGATTCTAATCCAAACGTCCTTGAGTGTAGCGTTGCAAAAGAGCAGCCTCCAGGCTGAAAATGCAGAGAAACGGTGCTTTCCTTCAGAAATGGGATTCCCAACGTAGAAATTGTAGGTCGAAACAAGGATTTTGTTCTTACTTTCCTATAAATGCGTTTCAGAATTTTACCATAAAATAAAGGCACTCAGAAAACCAATACGCCCATCTGGGTGCCACCAGTCCTACATTTTCCCCTAAGTCATGGCATTTATCTCACAGAAAATCCAGATGAGAAACACGACAACTCAGCGCCCACTGCGACTTAGACTGCAGGTAGAGGAAATGGCAACTCTAACGACAGTGCCTTCTCGCTAGCAGAACGCATCCCTGAGGACAGGACAAAGGCGGCACCGCCACCCGGAACCCCGCTCAGCCTCCAGGACACAGCGACGACAGGCCACTAAAAGCACCACGTACGGGCGCGCAGGACGCGGCCGAGGGGAATTCCTAAGATGGCTCTCCGAATCCATTCCCCACGTAAATTCCTAAACGCCACACAATTTCAGATTCAGGGAAGGACCGGGGACAGATCCGGGGTTCCAAGCGTGGGAACGCCACACGGAGGTGTACACACCGCCGACTGCGGACGCGACCCCTGCAAATTTCACACCGGGGTCACTCGGGCGCCGCGAGACCCCGAAACCGAGCGGGCGCCAAACGGCAGCGCCCCCCCCCCCCCCGGCCCGTCTGACCACCCGCCAGAACCGAGGAAAACACGACTGGCTCCAATTTCACCTCCTGCTTCCCCTCCCGGGCAGCTCCCGGCTCGCAGGGTCGGCACAAGGGCCGACCGCGGCCGAGGGGGCGCCGGCCCGGGGGAGCGGGCGATGGGGGTGGGACCCCGCGGCGCAAGGGCGGGGAGCACCCGCCGCGATCCTCGCCCCGACCCCGACCCCGGCCCCAGGCCTGCCTGGCCCGGCCGGGTCCGCGCTGACAGCCCGGCGCCGCCCCCACCTGCCCGCCCGGGGGGCGCCGGGGCCGGGCGCGCCTGCCAGGCCACTTCCTTCCCCGCCCGCCCGCCCTGCCTCGCGCGGGCCCCGGGGGCGGGGAGCCGCGGGAGGAAGGAGGTTTGGCCCGCCGCCCGCGGAGGAAGCCGCCGCCGCCCGCACCCACCGGCATCATCGCGGCGCGGGTCCGCGGCGCCCTCGGCCGCCTGACAGGACGCTCGGCGCCGCGCCGCGCCCGCCGCTCCGACCGTCCTCACAGGCCGCGCACCCGCCGCCGCGATCTCGGGCCCTCAGCGGCGAGGCGGCGGCTGCGGCTGCGGCGGGCTGCGGAGCCTGACCGGCCCTGTCGCGGCCGCCGGCGCGCTGCGTCGCCGTCCCGGGACCGGCCGTCGCCGCCTCCGCCCGACCGCCTTGCGCCGCCGGCCCTCGGGCTCTCTCCACAGCCCCCGCAGGCCCCGCCCCCAGCGCGTCGCCCCACACGGGGCCAGCCGCCCTCTCCGATTGGCCCGACGGGCCCGGGGGCTGGTTGTGGGGGCGGGGCTTACAGGCTCCGCCCCCCAAACCCGCTCTCGCGGCGGCCAGGTGCGAGCGCGCCCGTGCGCGTCCGCGCTCCCGCGGGCGGGCGCGCTGCGGCCGCCTCGCCGCTGCCCCGCCCCGCGTGGCGGCCTGTGGGCTCGGGGCCGCGCGCGACCGAGAGCACGGGCTCTCCCAGGCCTCCGGAGTGGGAGAACCGAGGCCGGAAAAGGGCAGGGCCGGGGAGGCCGCCCCCCGCTCCCCCTGCAGCGAGTCACACCAAGGCCGGGACTCGAACCTCGCGCTCCGGACGGCCGCCTGGGGGAGGGGCGCATCCCGCGGCGAAGGCGCGCGCCCGCGTCTGACCGCGGCCTGACCGCGGGTTCCCGGCGCCAGGGTGGAAGAGGGTGCTGCGGCGGGGGAGGGGGGGCCGGGCCGGAGGGGCGTGGTGCGCCCCAAGCCGCCCACGTGACCCGGTCCTGCCCGGCTCCGGAGGACCCAGGAACACCCCACACACACCCCCCCCACCTCCCCGGGCACCTGATCCGCCGGCCCTCCTGCGCTCGCACCCGCTCTCCACCCCCGGCCTAGAACGCAGGTGCCCACCTGGGCCAGCGTCCCTGCGGTCGGGCCACCCCGGTTAGAGCCCAGGCCCCATCTGTGGGGACGGGGTCTCTTCTTACAGCCTTGTCTCGCGTGGCACCTCCCGCGGTGGCCTGAGCGCCTGAGTGACCGCCACCAGGGCCATGTGTCCAGAGCCCATCGCAGGGCACGGAACAGAGTGTGGCAAAGGCCGCCGTTTGAGCCCTCACTAGAGGACGTGGTGTGTGGTGTACTCTGCGGCGGCGCTGCCGCTCCGCGCCCTGAACACCCAGGGCCACGAACCGCCTTGGGAAGGGCCTGCGTCTTGGAGACGACAGCGGGGCGTCAGGGTCCATCGGTAGTCTGTCTTGTCCACTGAGAGGCTCATGGCTGGTGTGGCTCTGGGGGCCCCGCGGGGGAGGCCAGGGAGTGAGCCTTCACGGGAAGCCACCCTGTTCTTCCGAGGCCACGGGGATTACTGTTTAGGAGCGTAGACTTTCCAGTTAGACAGACACTGCCTGTGCCACACCCTCACTGCGTGATCCCAGCCAAGCTACATCTTCTCTATCTCAATTTGCCCATCTCTACAATGGGGGGTTACGGAAATAATAGTGGCTGCCTCCTGGGATTTGGGGAGGTTCAGACCTGATGTGTGAGAAGCTCCCACACAGCTGGTGGTACACAGTAGGTGCTCCGGAAGTGGGGTCACATGGGAAGTTTCAAACTTACACAGGCAGCGATGGCTCGTGTCACATCTCTTCTGGGAGTGGGGTCTGGAGAGAAGAGGAGGCTCTAGGTAATGGGTGAAAGTCACAGACCCTGGGTCTTCTTCCAGCTCTGCTTCTCACTCCTGTGTGGCCCTAGGCCACTCGCACCCCTTCTCTGGGTCTCTGTTTCTCTGCATGTAACCAGAGACGGCTTAGATGCTGTGGTATCTGGTGGCCTTCCTCCTCTGACATGCTGAGGCTCATCACCCCTGCGGGTGGGTGCTGGCCCACTACGCCAAGCAAAGGTCGGGCTGTGCCGGGGCCCTGCAGAGACAGGACACCTGCCTTGAGGTGGTCAGCGTGAGCCCACTCTTCTGAAAAGGAAAGCCTAGCCATTGGGGTCTCACTCTTTTTTTTTTTTTTTAATGTTTATTATATTTGAGAGAGAGAGCAGAGGAGGGGTAGAGAGAGGGAGACACAGAATCTGAAGCAGGGCCCAGGCTCTAAGCCGTCAGCACAGAGCCTGACGCGGGGCTCAAACTCATAGACTGAGATCATGACCTGCGCCAAAGTCGGATGCTTAACCTACTGAGCCACCCAGGCTCCCCACATGGGGTCCCACTCTTGCCTGTAGGACCCTCGGGTGCAGATAGCGGTGGCTGCCCTGCCCCCACACCAAGGCCCCATGCATCCTTCAGGCAGGCTGGTCAGAGCCCCCGCCCCCAGGGGCTCCTTGGCGGGTCCTTCTCCTCTCACCTGCCGCGGCCACCACGCACCAGGCCCTGTCACTCACCATCCAGACCAAGTGTGTTTATAATTGGCCTCCCTACGCTGCCCTCCTCCAAGCCTAACTCAGCCCACACGCAGACATAACTAGGTCACATACACACACGCCCGCCCTGCAGGGCTCTCCTGTCTCCCGTCACCCAGACTAAAGGTCACAAAAGGCTCTTCAGGAACCACTATTGACGGTGGGATGTAGACTTCAGTGTAACGTAAGAAGATGTGCAGGGGCGCCTGGGTGGCTCAGTCGGTTCAGCGTCCGACTCTTGATCCCAGCCTAAGTCATGATCCTGTGGTTGTGAGATTGAGCCCTACATCAGGCTCACATGGAGCACGGAGCCTGCCTGGCATTCTCTCTCTCCTCTCTCTCTGCCCCTCCCCCGCCTATGCATGCCCCACTCAAGTGCGCGCGCGCTCTCTCTCTCTCTTTCTCTCTCTCTGCCCCTCCCCTGGTCATGCTCTTTCTCAAAAATAAACCTTAAAAAACATTTTAAAAAATGGTTAAGTGCTCTTCAAAGCAAACCCAAAGGCCGTTCAGGGAGAAAATCCGTCTGGATTCACGTTTGCACAAAGGATTCTTGAAAGAGGGACAGAACGCTAATAAACCGGTGGCTGTGGGTGGGGATGGTCGCTGCACGAAGGGCAGAAATCAGAGTGAGACTTTTCACTATGACTTTTTAAAAAATAAACTTTATTTTTCAAACCATTTGAGGCTGACAGAAAAATTCCAAAGATAATGTATATTAAGAGTTCTCACAGCCTCCCTCCCGCCTGTTTCCCTGTTGTTGACATCTTACATTAGGGTGCCACACTGTCAGCCCAGGCCCCTGTGTCAATCCACGAGGATTAACTAAGTCCACACCTTCTTCAGATTTCCTCAGTGTTACCCAATGTCCGCTGTTCCAGGGCCCCATCCAGACAGCACAGTACATTTAAGATGTCGTGTCTCCTCATGCTCCTCTGGGCTGTGACAATTTCCCAGGTTCTTTGTATTTTTATGACCTTGAAAGTTTTGAGGAGTACAGGTTATGTGGGTTTTTAAAATATTATTTTTATTTTATTTTTTTAAGTAGGCTCCACGCCCAATACGGGGCTCAAACTCATGACTCCAAGGTCAAGAATCACATGCTCCAACGACTGAGCCAGCCAGGCACCCCCCAGGTTGGGTGTTTCGTAGAATGTTCCTCACTTGAGATTTATCTGATGTTTTCCCTATAATCAGACTGAGGTTCTGGGATTTTTTGGAGGAAGATCATCTATGTAAAGCACCGTTTTCATCACATCTTATCAAGGGCACAAACTATCAACGTGACGTGTTGCTGTTGATGTTGACCTTGATCATCTGGTCATTATTACTTTTTATGTTTGATTTCTGAACCAGATGGAATATTACAATGTAAAATTAAAATATAAAAAGCTGTAAGACCTGTATTCCTTTGCTAGGGTCGCCAAAACAAAGATCACAGAACGGGGGGCTTAGACAACAGAAATTGACCATCCTGGGGGCTGGAAGTCCCAGTTGAAGGCGTGTGCAGGGCTGGGTCTTCTGAGACCTTCTGAGGTCTCACCCCTTGGCTTATAGATGGCCATGCCCTTGCTGGGAATGTTCTCATTGTGTGGGCATCTGGGTGGCTTTGCCCCTTCGTGTAAGGACCCAAATCGTATTGGATGAGGGCCCACCCATATGACCTCTCTTTAACCTCGATTCCCTCTTTACAGACCCTATCTCCAAATAGTCACTTACGGAGGATATAGAAGGGTTAGGACTTCAACATAAGAATCCTGGGGGCAGGGGCACAATTCAGTCCATAACAAGAAGCCCTCAGAGCACGGCCCCAATCTCCTCTTCCAAGGCAATCTCCCGAGTCCCTAGCGCTCCACAGCTGGAACTTTTTTTTTTATATATATATATTTCTAGGAGAGAGAGACAGCGTGAACAGGGGAGGGTTAGAGAGAGAGAGAGAGACACAGACTGTGAAACAGGCTCCAGGCTCTGAGCTGGCAGTCAGCACAGAGCCCGACGCGGGGCTCGAACCCACGAACCGCGAGATCACGACCTAAGCGAAAGTCGGACGCTTAACCGACTAAGCCACCCAGGCGCCCCAGCTGGAACTTTTTTTTAAGTTTATTTATTTTGAGAGAGTACGTGCATGCACGCACACATGGGGGAGGGGCAGAGAGAGGCAGAGAGGGAGGGAGAGAGAGAGAGAATCCCAAGCAGGCTCCACACTGTCAGCGGCGAGCCCAATTGAAGGCTTGAACACACGAACTGTGAAATCATGACCTGAGACGAAGTTGGATGCTTAGCCGACTGAGCCCCAGGCGCCCCTCCACAGCTAGATCTCCTACGCCAGCTGTCCCAAACCCTGGCCCTCCCTCCTCCAAGTCCTCAGTCATCCACCTCCCGTCCCTGCAAAAGCACTCTGTCAATTCTTGTCACGGTTCAAATCCCTCCTCTTCTTCAAGGTTTCCCCAGCCCCCCCCCCCCCCCGCCCCGGAGAACTCATCTCTACCACCTTCCCCCCAAGTGCTCAGTCCTGGGCCACCTGTCACAACCAGCCACCCTAGAGCCGGCAACACACCTGTTTCCCTCGGGCAGCAAGCGTCACCCGGGTTTCCGCCGGGTGCCCAGCCCTGGTCCCGGCTGTGGTGACAGAAGCTTGAGCAAGACGGACGCAGGCCTTATGCTCCCGGAGCTTATATTCTGGTCAGGGGAGAAGATGGTAAAGATGATAAACAAGAACACACATTAACTTCAAACACTGGTTAAGTGTATTTAAAAAAAATAATAATAAAGCCAGATCATGTGACAGATGACAGATGCTTTTTTCAGAAGAAGGTGACATTTGAGTCGGGAGTGAAACACGGAGAAGGTCGCCTTGCAGGGCTCCTCAGGAGGGCCGTGTGAAGGGAGAGACAGAGCGGGCGAGAAGGGAATGAACTTACAGCCGCTCTGAGGGCAGCCCCGGGGCCTCACGGGAGGGGGGGGAGAGTGAGGGAGATAAGGTCAAGTTTGGGTTTGGGGGCCATGATGAGTCTGGACTTTATCTTGGCACGTTTCCAGGGCACACGAGGGGCCTGGTTTATGTTTCCCGATGCCCAGAGGGCACCATGGGGAGGGTGGAAGGAGCGGAGGAGAGAAACCCCTCCGGAGGATTGAGGACAAAAGTGGATGTGGAGAAGCGGCCTCCTTTCTGATGTGCTTTGAAGGGGACTTCCTAGGGACGACAGAAAGAGAGGCCCTGCGATGGCCCCCGAGGCTTCCACCCAGGCCTGGGGAGCTGGCAGTCGTAGGACCTGTGCTGTGTCCTGCTTGGCCATGCTGTCCCTGGGGAGGGCCACGCCGTCCCTGGGGAGGGCCACGCTTCAGGACCCCCTGCCTCTGTCCAGCCTGCGGCCACCCCACCTTGCCGTCTACTCAGCACTCCAGCCAGATGTTGGGCGTGGCCTAGGCCTCACCCCCCTCCCCAGCCAGCCCTGTTTCCCACTGCACCCTACCGTGAGCCATCCGAGCTGATTTACCCCAAGGCCAGAAGGGTGTTTCTAAAGTGGAAATCACACCCGGCCACTTCCCCAGCGGCTCCCCACAGCCCTCAGGGCTCCCCACACCTAGCAAGGGGCGGTTAACCTCCCCCCAGGGGCCGGAGCTCAGGAGCCCCTGCTCCCCAGCCTGCATGCCTTCCCGTGCACCCATCCTCAGGCCAGCTCCTACCCCAGCCACTCCGCCCCAGAGGTGGCCGGCGCGCCCCCAGTCCCTCCCCCACAGTGTGGAGGTGGGGACAGTGGGGAGGGGGCTCCGTCTCCACTCTCAGTTCCCCGGGAGAACCCGTTTCCGCACGTGTTGGCTGTGAATCAGTCGTGGTTGCGTTCGCTCTTGTAGCGCACGAAGTAGTATTTCTGTCGTCAAGGTTAGAAAAGAACACTGCCAGCGATCTGTGTGTTTTTCGTGCTTCGCTGGGCTGTGGGGGGTGTGGCCGCGCCCCCCACTCCCGCCCCGCACAGGGCAGCGCGGGCGCCAGCTCTGCAGGGGGTGGGTGGTGGTGTGTGGCCGCGCCCCCCCCCCACCCACGGGCACAGGGCAGCGCGGGCGCCAGCTCTGCCGGCGGGGCCGGGGTCGGGGGCGGGGGGTGCCCGCCGCGCGCACCGAGGGAAATGCGCCCGCACGCCCGGAACCGCGCCCCAGCCGCTGCCACGCGCGAGGAGCTGGGGGCGTCAGGCGGGGTCTGGGGAGCTGGGGCGCGGGGCCCACTCCCGCCGCCGCCGCCGCCGCCGCCAGGTCGGAGCAGCCGGGTCACTGCGCCGGGCGCGGCCTGCTGGTGCGGCGACACAGCAAATGCTCAGCACACGGTAGCCTCCGCTCATCCCCGCGGGG
Source organism: Hyaena hyaena (assembly GCF_003009895.1). Taxonomy (NCBI): domain Eukaryota; kingdom Metazoa; phylum Chordata; class Mammalia; order Carnivora; family Hyaenidae; genus Hyaena; species Hyaena hyaena. Next base: position 536,807 of record NW_024081179.1, read on the forward strand.
ACCCCGTGAGGCAGGTGCTGTCTGAAACCCAAGGAGGCTTCGCCACTTGCCCAGGGCCACGGAGCGGGGACCTCCGGGGGCTGGGGCTGCAGCCGGGCCGCGGGCCGCAGAGGGCCTGCCGCCTCGCCCGCCGCGCCCGCCGCAGGCTCCGCCCCTCCCGCAGCAGGCTCCGCCCCTCCCGCCGCAGGCTCCGCCCCTCCCGCCGCAGGCTCCGCCCCTCCCGCCGCAGGCTCCGCCCCTCCCCGCCGCAGGCTCCGCCCCCAGTGGGCGGGGCTCCCCGGCGCCTCAGCCAGGTGCTGGCACGCGCGCGCACACGCACGCGCGCGTGCACAGGCTCCCCGGCCCCTCGTCCTGGCCTGAGGCCTCAGCCGTGTTCTCCCCCCGACCTGGGGTCCACCCGGGGCCCCCGTGGGAAGGAGGGAGGTCTGTGCTGGGCCGGGACCCTCGCTGACTCGCTCCACGATTCGCTGGTTTCTGATCTGTGTCCTCCGTGCTCCACGAGGCCGCCTTCCCTGCCCGCAGGCAGCTTGTTCGAGGCCTGGCTGTAAACGCAACTTAGCCGCGGGCGTTTGCTCTTCCCCAAGCAGCCTACCCTAGCCGTGCCCTTCCCCCACTCCGTTGTAACGCTTCCTCCGAACATCCCCTGCGCCGGCTGCGTCACCTCCCGCCGCGACGCTGCAGGGCCTCCTAAACAGCCCCCTCCCCGTGCTCTCCCACGTCTCAGGTGCTTCCAGCTTCCACCGTTATTCACGATGGCGTCACATCAGTCAGCGGCCCGTGGGAAAACAGATGGCTTCCGCAAATTAGGGAAATTCCAGGAGGGTTATTTACAAAGGGAGGTTGCTTCCAGAATGGGGCAGTAACGGAGCCACAGGCGGAGTGCAGGGCTCCAGGGCCAGCACCGGGAGACCGTCACCGCCCCCAGGGCTGGAGGGGGAGGGGGAGGCCACCCGCAAGAGAGAGGCACCCAGGGGAGGCCTGACCTGGAGAACACGTGATACAGCCCGTCCAAGGCCGCCACCAGGAGAGGCTGGGATCTACTCCCTGATCTCTGACCAAGGGCACTCTACTGGGCAAGCCCACTGGGTTTGGAGGGACGGTGGGTGCAGTTCATGGAGATGGGCTTCCCCAGGCAGACAGCCAAGAATGAAACCCAGTGCTGACTTTAAATCCTGTACTCTGTACACACTTTGCATTGTTTTATGAGCTTAGGAATCCATTTTGCAATAAAGAAGTTAACAAAATACACGTTCACAGGGCACCTATGAGCTTGAACTGTGGAACTAGACCACCTGCTGCTTAGTTCCCGCTGTGTAATTTTGGCCAAGTTACACAACTTTTCTGTGCCTCCCTTTGTTCATCTGTAAAACGGGGATAATAGGGACGCTTGGGTGGCTCAGTCGGTTAAGCGTGCAACTTTGGTTCAGGTCATGATCTCACGGTTCGTGGGTTCGAGTTCCGCATCGGGCTCTGTGCTGACAGCTCAGAGCCTGGAGCCTGCTTCAGATTCTGTGTCTCCCTCTCTCTCTGCCCCTCCCCCAGTCATGCTCTGTTTCTCTCTGTCTCAATAATAAATAAACATAAAAATTTTCAAATAAAAACAATAAAATAAAATAAAATGGGGATAATATTAGGGTCTCCCACAAGGATGCTTGCCTGGATTACGGGAAGCGATGGGTGTGGCACACAGGGAATGCCACACAGGCATGTGCTGATACCTTGTACTGGGGGGTGCTGCTGCCAGGCAGGGAGGGTCCCTGATGCTGGGACGAGCCGACATGCTCGTGGCTGATCTGCAGCCTTAGGCGCCCAGGCACGCCAGCCCGACCTCGAAATGCCCACAGCGAAAGACCAGCTGCGGAGCAGTGCGTGCTCTCTCTCACCCGCCCACCTCAGCCTCCTCCGCACAGACGTGAACACAAGCTAGAACAGGGTGATCTGTACACCAAGGAAGGCAGCTGGCAGGGGGTAGGCTCTCTTGGCATGTGGAGATGGTGTGACCAACTAGTGTGATTTGTGTCGGGTGCCCGAGATAGTCATGGACAAGTTCAGGGAGCTTCTGCATGGGAACAAGGACGACACCGGGCATGCCTCCCTGTGACCCTGACGGGAAATTGCCACCTGTTAGCCTGCCTGGCTGAGCAAGGAGGGAGGCTCAGCCGAATAAGGTGTAAAGGATGTATCAAGGCCTGGCAGGGGGCCTTGCTGGAGAATGATACTGCTATTGAAAGGTGGGTCTGGGGACGCCTGGGTGACTCAGTCGGTTAAGCGTCCGACTTCAGCTCAGGTCATGATCTCATGGTTCGTGGGTTCTGTGCTGGGTCCATGGGTTCGTGGGTCCGTGTCGGGCTCTGTGCTGACAGCTCGGAGCCTGGAGCCTGCTTCCGATTCTGTCTCTGTCTCTCTCTCTGCCCCTCCCCTGCTCACTCTCTGCCTCTCAAAAATAAATAAATGTTAAAGAAAGAAAGAAGGAAGGAAGGAAAGAAAAAGAAAGAAAAAGAAAGAAAGAAAGAAAGAAAGAAAGAAAGAAAGAAAGAAAGAAAGAAAGAAAGAAAGAAAGAAAGAAAGAGAAAGGTGGGTCTGGCTGGGCCGTGAGGGGAATTGGCGCGCAGGCGCGCACAGGTATAGGTTACAGCGCCTCACTCGCTTCTTGTCACCTGCCAAACGGGCTTCTAATGCTCTTTACATGTAACAGAGTGATTGGAGTCAGGAAGACCTGATTCAAATTCCAAATCAAACCCCAAACGTGCAAAACTAGAGACAAAATACCTAGCTTTCTTTATGTTTAAAATTACAGCGGATCCTTGAACAGTGCAGGGGTAATCTGTAACTTTTGACTCCCTCGTGCAGTCGATAATCTGTAACTTTTGACTCCCCCAAAACTCCAGTGCAAATAGCCCACTGTTGACTGGGAGCCTTACCGATAAGGTAAAACATCGATTAACACATATTTTGTATGTTGTATTATATACTGTATTATTATAATAAAGTAAGCTAGAGAAAAGAAAGTACTTTGAGAAAATCATAAGGTAAGAGAAGCCATGTTTACAGTACTATACTGTATCGAACAAACTGTGTATGAGTGGACCCATGTAATTCAAACCTGTGTTGTTCAAAGCTCAAACATCGTTCTCATTCTTACTGAAATAATCTATGGACTTGATTCTTTTTTTTTTTTTTTTTAACATTTTTTAATGTTTGTTTTTGGGGCAGAGGGAGAGGGAGACACAGAATCCGAAGCAGGCTCCAGGCTCCGAGCTGTCAGCATAGAACCCAACTTGGGGCTCAAACTTATGAACTGTGAGATCATGATCTGAGCTGAAGTCAGACGCTTAACCGACTGAGCCTCTCAGGCACCCCTCATTGACTTCATTCTTAACCAGGCAAGTAGTATGCAAAGGCTCTGGTGTAAAACAGCAGGCCCAAGCCCATCTCTGAGTCATGCACCCCAAGGGCAATGCTTTCAACTCTTCTAGTTTGTGTGTATGTGTGTTATCTTCCTATTTGTAAATATCAGGCTGTGGTTCCTTGATTTTTCAGTTCTCAATATTATGGACTGGCTTCCTACTCTGGTGGGAGAATTTAGGAAGCTTATTCTCCCGTAGACACATTTTTCCTGTGTGTTCGTATTTTGAAGTCGTCAGGGGCAATAATCCAACAATTCAAAAAAAGAGCCTTGGGGCGCTTTCTCTCTCTCTCAAAAATAAATAAACATTAAAAAAAAAAAAGAGCCTTAGAAGAAATTTCTTTGACACTAGCCTTAACAACATTTTTCAGGTATGTCTTCTCAGTCAAGAGAAATAAAATGAAAAATAAAAGATTAGGACTACACCAACTTAAAGCTTCTGCACAACAAAGGAAACCATCTACGGAACAAGAAGGCTGCCCACAGAATGGGAGAAGATGTTTGCGAATCACATATCTGATAAGCGGTTGATATCCAAAATATGTGAAGAGCTTATATAACTCAGCACCAAAACAGACAATCCAGCGTAAGCATGGGCAGAGGACCTGAACAGACGTTTCCCCAAGAAGACATCCAGATGGCCGATGGACACGCGGAAAGGTGCTCCACATCACTCATCATCAGGAAATGCAAATCAAAACCGCGACGAGGTGTCACCTCGCACCCTCAGAGTGCTGTTTTCAAAAAGACAAGCAACAATTAAGTGTCAGCGGGGATGTGGAGAAAAGGAAACCCTTGTGCACTGCTGGTGGGAGTGTAAATTGGTGCGGCCGCTGTGGAGACAATATGAAGGTTCCTCAAAAAATAAAAATGCAATTACCATATGGTCCAGTAACTCGACTATTGGGTATTTACCCAAAGAAGAGGAAACCACAAATTTGAAAAGATACAGGCATCCTTACGCTTGCTGCCGCGTTGTCTACAGTAGCCAAGATGTGGAAGCAACCCAAGGGCTCACTGACAAATGAATGGATAAAGAAGAGGTGGTACATACACACACGCATGCATGCCTACACGCACACACATGCCTACACGCGCACACACATGCCTACGTGCATGCACACACGCATACATGCACACACGCATGCCCACACGCACACACATGCCTACACGCGCACACACATGCCTCCATGCATGCACACACACGTGCATGCCTACATGCACGCATGCACGCACATGCATACACACAATGGAGTACTATTCACCCATAACAAAGGTTGGAATCTTGCATTTGTGACATCATGGATGAACCTAGACTGTATTATGCTAAGCGAAATAAGTCAGAGAAAGACAAATACCATATCATTTCACTATTTGTGGAATGTAAAAAAACAAACAAATGGAAAAAGCGCCTTAGGAATACGGGAAGGCATTAGAAAATGGGTAAGGTGGAAAACGCCACAGAAAAGCCTTCCCTTAGGGCAGGGATCGTGTCGTTCAGGTCCCCTCTGTCCCCTCCTCGTGCCGTGTGTCTAGGGCAAGTGAGGGTGCGCTCGCGGAGACTGTAGAGATGTTCCCTCACATTAAAACATTTCATTGCAGGGGTGCCTGGGCGGCTTAGTCGGTTGAGCATCTGACTTGATCTTGGCTCAGGTCATGGTCTCACAGTTCATGAGTTCAAGCCCTGCATTGCGTTTAGCACTGACAGTGCGGAGCCTGCCTGGGATTCTCTCCCTCTCTCTCCACCCCTCCGCCACTCTCTCTCTCTCTCTGTCTCTCTGTCTAAATAAATAAACTTTAAAAAAAAGAATTAAGAAAATTTCATTCCAAAAACCAAAGTGTTTAATCTACACCAATTCTAGTCATTCATAATCTGTCATTTTAGTACTTTCGTGAGGAGAAAATAGTGGAGCCAAGAGCCTCACCTTCAAACTGGGTGAGAAACAGTATTATATAATATTCACAGACAGCGCAACATCTGCTCGTTCTAAACATTATCTGACCCAGTTGCAAAATAAAAGAATGTGTGTAATATGTTACTCAAAAAAAATAAAATTAAAAAAATAAATAACTTGCAGGTACTGTTAAATAAATAAATGAAATTTTAAAAAGCACTTTGTTTTCCAATCTATAAAGAAAGCTACTGCTAGATTATATTTTTGTTGTTGATGAAACAGGTCTCTTTTATATATTAATTTTTTAAGTTTTATTTATTGGGGTGCCTGGGTGGCTTAGTCAGTTGAGCATTTGACTTCAGCTCGGGTCATGATTTTATGGTTTGTGAGTTTGAGCCCCACACCAGGCTCACTGCTGTCAGCAAAGAGCCCACTCTGAATCCCCTGTCCCCCTCTCTCTGCTCCTATTCCCCCCTCAAAAATAAACATTTCCAAAAAAATAAAGTGTTTAAAATTAAAAATTTTAAAATTTTAAAGTTAAGTAATCTCTATACCCAATGTGGGTCTTAAACTCACAACCCCAAGACCAACAGTCGCATGCTCTCCTGAGTGAGCCAGCCAGGAGCCCCCAGACTGGTCTCTTTTAGAAGTGAACATCTTTGGGGCCCCTGGGTGGCTCATTGGTTAAGCATCCGACTTTGGCTCAGGTCATGATCTCGCAGTTTGCGGGTTCGAGCCCCATGTCGGGCTCTGTAACCCCTATAGCCTGCTTCAGATTCTGTCTCCCTCACTCTCTGCCCCTTCCTGACTCATGCTCTGTCTCTCTCTCTCTCTCTCTCAAAAATAAATAAACATTAAAAAAAAAAGAAGTGAACATCTTCAAGGGTCAACATATCCAAGAAGGAAGCAGAAGGCTAAAAGCTGAGGCTGCGAAGGAAGGAAGGCCCAGCTGGGGTTTCAGATGTGAATGCCAGAGGGGAAATGACCCCCGGAGTCGCGTTTTCAGTGTCATTTTTGTTTTTAGTGGGGTCTGTTTACAAAGTTCCAAGATGCAAAACACAGATCTATTAAAGGACTTGTATTCAGAACATGTAAACATCTCATAACTCAGGAAGACGACAAACAGCCCAATAAAAAGTGGGGGGAAAGATGAGAAGAGATGCTTCAGCAGAGACGCGGATGCATGGAAGCACCTGAAAAGATCATCATCATCATACGACAGCGTCACCCACACGCCTGCTGCAAAGGCTAACACGGGCCAGGCAGACAATGTCAAGTGCTGGTGAGGAGGCAGAGCCCCCAGAGCCCTCCGACGCCATTGGTGGGAATGCAGAGTGGTTCGGCCCGTTTGGAAACCGGGTCAGTACTTTCTTATGAAATTTGATGTCAGCACACACACACTCACACTCTCTCTCTCACACACACCCCTTATCCTTGAGAAATGAAAACACAAGTGCATACAAAAACGTGTAGGTCGATATTCATAGTAACTTAAGTCATGATAACCCCTCACGTGAAATAACCCAGCCTCCCTTTGATGGCGAATGTGGTAGATCTACACAGTGGAGTAGAACTTCAGCCATTCAAGGGAACAAAGTGACAGAGGAAAATGGATACATCTAGAAACAGCATTAGCTAAGTGAAGGAGGCAGACACGAAACGCTGCTTCTTGTGTGCTTCCATTCATAGCACGTTCTGGAACGCTACAGACAGAAATATCATAGGAACAGAAGTTAGATCAGTGTGAGGGGGACTGACGAGGTGGGAGGGAGCTTCTCAGGGTGGGAGGTAGTCAGAAGTGTGCTGACGTGGCTATTCACAGTCTCCCAAACCCTTCAAACTACACGCTTCTAAAGGCACATGTTTATTGTATATGAATTATGCCTCAGCAGCCCCAGCCTCTTAAAAACGTTCCGTAGATTTGGGGTAGTTGGTGTCTTACCCTCTCTTCTCTGAAAGCCCTAGTATTTTTCGTGAATGTGTTTACAGAAAGCAAGGGGTCAAAGGAGCATAGAGATTTAATTACAGCAAAACAATCTCCGTTATGATTACATTTTCTTTCCTCTATAATTTTTTTTTGGTTCTTCTGGGAGTTACTATGTCTCGTTCTCTCAAGTCTGCTGTGCGGCTGTGATCCCGGGGCATCCCTGCCCCTCTCTTGCACAGAATATCTGTTTCCTAAACCCTTTACCATCCTTTTTGGAGTGTACACCTTCTTTATGGCAAAGTGCATCCTCCTGGAGCTACTTAAGAGAGGGTGCACGTGAGGAAACATTCTGAGGTCTTGCATTCTGAGTCTTTTTTCTTTTATTTTTCACGTTTTCTTTATTTTTGAGAGAAAGAGGGATGGAGGAGGGGCAGAGAGAGAGGGAGACACAGAATCCAAAACAGGCTCCAGGCCCTGAGCTGTCAGCACAGAGCCCGACGTGGGGCTCGAACTCACAAAGTGTGAGATCACGACCTGAGCTGAAACTGGATGCTCAACTGACTGGGCCCCCCAGGCGCCCCTGAATCTTTTTCCTATTCTCACAATTGACTGGTGGTTTGGCTGGGCATCAAACTCCGGGTTGGAAATCACCAACTATCAGAATTTTTAAAGCACTGATTCTACGTCCATCTCGCTTCCGGGGATGCTACGGAAGCGATTCAGCTGCCTCAGCCTCCAAACACCACCTGCTTCTTCCGTTAGAAGCTTTTCGTGTGTTACACGTATCCCTGTTGACCTGACATTTCCAGGTCAAGTGCTCCGAGGTGGATTTTCGCATGTTAACTGTGCTGGTAACCGGCGGGGGTCTTTCATCGGGTATCTATATCCATTGGTTTGTGGAGATTTTCTTAAACTTTGATAATTTCATTTCTTCTTTTTTCTGCTTGCGTAATTCCTGACATTCACACCTTGGACCTCCTGGTTTGGTCTTTTAATTTTCTCCTCCTTTCTCTCCTCCTGGGAGACTTCTTCGGAGTCGTGAAATGCTGATCCCAAGACCATCTCATCCGGTTTCGTGGCTTTAAATGTTATCTGTGCGTTCACGACTCCCACGGTTACATCTTCGGCCTGGACCTCTGGCCCCAACTCCGCGTTTCTTTCTCTGCTTTCTCAGAATCTCGGCTTCCATATCTATCAGGCATCTCAGCTATATCTGGCCAAAACGGAACCAAGGGTTTTGTAACTTCCTGGGGTAGGCTGAGTCACAGCCCCTCAAAAAGATAACCACATCCTGATCCCCCAAACCTCCAAGGTGGCTGTTACCTTACATGGCTGCCGGCTCTCGGGTGAGGAGGCAGCCCCGGCTCAGCCAGGTGCATCCTAAGTGCCATCACAAGGGTCCTTCTAGGACGGAAGGGCTCAGAGGCGGGCGAGGGGGATGACAGAGCCGACTGATGCAAGGACGGGTCCTGAGCCACAGAGCGCAGGTGGCTTCCAGAAGCTACAAAAGACAAGGACACGTATTTTCCAGAAGGAACCAGCCCTGCCGACGCCCTGGCTCTAGGCCAGCAGACCGACGTCAGGCTTCTGGCCCCCAGAACCGTCAGGGGATGGACGTGGGTTGTTTTAAACAACCGAGAATGTGGCAATTTGTTAGAGCAGCCACTGGAAACGGACACACGGCCGCCCTCAGCTCAGGGGAGGGCCCCCCGGCTTCCCAGCAGCACAGGCCAGGCCGCAGAGTCACCCCTGAATCGTCCTTCTCTGTCCCATGTCCCAGAACCCAGTCTACTCGGACACCCTTTCAGCCGCACCTTCAGCCCATCCCCAGCATCTCCCGGTCCCGCCGCGGTCCCTGCTGCCACCCCAGGCCACCGTGGCGTCGCCCCCGCCCCCCAGAGCGCTACAAAAGCCTCCGCACTGCCTGCTTCTGCCTTTGCTGGCCGCTCACCGCCCGCCACCCGCCCTGAGTCTGTTCCCAGCGTAGCATCTGCCACCATCCTTGCAGCATAAACACGATCCGGGCGCCCGGGCGGCTCAGTCAGTGAAGTGTCTGACTTCGGCTCAGGTCATGATCTCCCAGTTTGTGGGTTCGAGCCCCGCGTATGGCTCTGTGCTGACAGTGCTGGGCTCGCTTGGGGCTCTCTCTCCCTCTCTCTGCCCCTCCCCCCTTGTGCTCACTTGCCTGGGCGCATGCTCTCTCTCTCTCTCAAAATTAACATTTAGAAAATTAATAAACATTAGAAAAATTTAGAAAATTAATAAACATTTAGAAACATTTAGAAAATTAATGTGATTATTGCAGTCCCTCTATGGCCTACAGGGTTGACACAAATGCCACCTCCCCTCCCCTCCCCTTCTCCCCAGCAATTCTCCCCCTTGCTTACGCTAATCCAGCCTCACTGGCGGCCCTGCTCAATTGTGCCCACCACATTCCTGCCCCAGGGCCTTTGCACTCACCTCCCCTGTGCCTCGGAAGTCCTTCTCTCAGATTCCACATGACCAGGGCTGACCACATAGTTTGTGGGGCCCATTGCAGAATGAAAACGTGGGACTCGACATCCAGATGAATGAAATGAAAAAAGCCTGTTATTAGATGCACTAAAACATAAAATGCTTTTCTTCTTCCACAGTTTCTCTCTTGACCTGTCATGTTGTGTTGTTGTTGTCATTTAATACTGCACTCCCTCCTGCTGCACAAGGTGCTTGCCGCCAACGTGCAGACCCTGACATGCGGCCGGGGCCTCCCCCCCCCCCCACGCACAAGCCCCAGGCTGCTGAGTGACTGCTAATCGCGGTGTCAGGAAGGCAATCTTCTCTTCCCCCTGGTGACCCCAAGGTGTTGCAAGCTCTGGGCAGGAAGCGCCCGGTACCAGGACTGGAAACGGGGGGCGGCGGGGGGGAGGCCTGCCTCTGCCGAATCATCTACAGACTTGCCATGTGGCTGGCAGCCCGGGGCAGAGACAGCCCCCTCCGCACCCACCCTGAGAGCCGTGACGCGTGTGTGTCTGTCCCTGTCCCTCCCTGTGCGCATGCCCAGGTCGCCACTGGGGGCGGGGGTGGCAGAGGGCCCAGGCTGCTGTGCGTGTGCGGGTGCGACGGCGTCTGCGAGGCCGGCCAGCTGGGGGGCGGGGGAGGGGGGTGAGGCAGGCGGACGCCGGGAGGGAGATCACTCCATCGTCCCATCCACGTCCCTCGGGAAACACGACTTCAAAGTTAACATTATTAAGAGTTTCAAGAGTTTGAGTGAACGAGTAAGTGAACGAGTGAGCGAGTGAATGGGCTTTCTTCCCCTGGCCTGTCTCCGCAGCCCTGCTGCCTCTCACGTGCCCAGGCGGCTCCGACCCGCTGCGGGCTGCGGGCTTGCTGCGGCCCCTCAGTGCGGTGGCCCCCGCTCAGTCGGCCTGGCTCCCCCAGCTCCCTCGCCCTGTGGCCCAAGCTCCTTTGCAGGCACCGGCTTGGTAAAACCGTGCAGCTCAAAGGAAACTGCTACAATCCTCACTCCCACTTTTCAGGTGCGTGAACAGAATCAGGATGAGATTTAGGATGAGAAACTTGCCTGAGGCCACACGGCTGCTAGGTATGGGCTGGGCACTTGAACCTGAGGGGGACAGGCCACACTTAGCAGTGAGCAGCTCCAGCCACTTAGACCCCAAAGGCTCAGATTTGCGCCGCAGGCCTCGGCAGAGGGGCCAGGACTTGCACCAGGCCAGAGAGGGACACGGAGCGGGGCTCCAGCGCGGGCCTGCGTTCAGAACTCCGCCTGGTGGAAGCCTTCCCTGCGCCTCCTCCACGTCCTGCTCTCCCCAAAGGCAGGGGACTTGCCCGGTGACTCCGGGGACATTGTTCTGTGACCTGCTGCATCCTTCTTAACTCCTGGGCTCCCTGGCTGTGAGCTCCCCGGGGGAGCTGTGTTTGTTTGTTTGTTTGTTTGTTGAGAGAGAGGGAACGGAGGAGAAGCAGAGAGAGAGAGAGAGAGAGAGAGAGGGAGAGAAAGAATCCCAAGCAGGCTTCACACTGTCAGCGCAGAGCTCAACACGGGGCTCGAACCCACAAACTCTGAGGTCATCACCTGAGCAAAATCAAGAGTCAGACGCTTAACAGACTGAACCCCCCAGGAGGACCCCCCCTGCAAGGGTGCTTTTACACACATCATCCTTCGTCCTTACCGCAGCTCCCTAGAAAGCGAACACTGCTAGCATCCCCATTTGAAAGATGAGAAAACTGAGGCCCAGAGGTTTGATAATAACTTGCTGCCCAAGGTGACAGGGCAGGAGTGGGCCCGGAGCGCCTGCTGCCTCGGGCTCGGTTCCAGGTGCCCCCACACCTGCCGGCAGCAGTGACAGGCCGGGGCCCAGCTGACTGGAGTGCCAGGCGGTGCCAGGTGGGAGGCGGGGCGGGAGGATGGCAGTCACGCCCGGGCCTGCAGGCTCTGGCTCGGGGCCTGTTGGCCCTGAAAACCCTCCATCTGGTTCGTCGGCAGACGCAGACCTCACATGTCAGCGGGCCGTGCATCTCCTCTCCGGGCGAGCTGCGGGGAGAGGCGATGGGTGGGCTTCTCCACGGCACCCCCGGGAGCAGGGCCCCTGTTCCCTAACCCCCGCCCCCGCCTTCCCTGCTGTGCCCACCCGGCCTGAAGCCAGTCCCTGCTGTGACAGTGCTGCCCTGGGCGCCTGGCTTTGCAGGCCCACAAAAGCGCGGTGCATTGTGGGAGGTGGTGCCCATCTGGGCTCCCGGGTGCTCCTGTCAGAGTCCGACACGGAAGTGATCTGCCTGTAACCTGGGCGGGGGCGGGGGGGGGAGGTCCCATGTGCAGAAGGAAGCCTGTGGCCCTACTCCCTCGTCACTCCCTGCCTCCTTCGCTGCTGTCACCTGAACCCAGGGTGACCTTGCTTCCTCCTCTGGTTAGAGTCCAACTCCGTCTTCAGGATTAGCCCGAGGCTCCCTCCTCCAGGAAGCGCTTCCTCACCCGCCCACCTCTCAGCGGCTCCACCGCCAGGCCTTTATCTTACTAAGTCCTTGCCGGAACCAGACACAGCCTCCGGGCCTCAGCTCTGCCCCCCCCCCCCCCAACTCGGGACAGGAGGGAGGGGGCAGTGTGGGCTGAGCTCCGTATCCTGGGGACTCACCCTGGGCTTCCCCACAAGGGCTGCCCCGAGGCTCTGGCCGGATGCCCGGCACCCTGTGCACCCTGGCCGCCGGGCTGCACCCCCACCCCTCGCCACACGGCTACTCTATCGTGAGGCGCAGGTGTGTGCCAACCGAGGGCCGCGAGTCGGGCCTTGTAACTCCACACACTTCGTGCCGACTCGTAGTTCCAGGAGGCTGCCGCTGCCCCAGCTTACCCGGTCTGCAAGCCGGTAAGCAAAGGCCGGGGCTGGGCTGGGCAGGGCGGCCTAGAGATGGGGTGCGCGTGCGTGTCTGAGTGTGTGTGGTGTGTGGTATGTGTGTGGGTGTGTGTGGGGGGGGTGAGGGAGTGTGGGGGTGGGTTGTGTCTATGGGGAGGTGTGGGTGTGGGAAGCTCGGGTTCTGCCTCATTTCAGCCTTCAAAGGCCAAGTCTCCCCACCAAACTCCTTCTTCCCTCTTCTGTCCCCACTGACATGTGCCACCGTCTGAGTAACGTCTGTCCTTCTACTGTGTCTGCACCCCTCTGTCTGTCTGTGACCCCGTCGGTCTGCAAGGCCTGGCACCGCAGTGTGTGGGGCGGGGGTGAGGGTGAAGAAGGATCTCGGTGTCTTCTGTCCCCCTCACACGTTACGGATGGGCGAGCCGAGGCCCAGGGAGGCTGGCGGGGGGGAGGGGTTGGGTGGCCCCACGATGCACCGAGAAGTGGCGGCGTTGGGAGGCCGCAGCCAAACCGGGGACCTTAAACTAGGTCTTCGGTTTGATCTCAGGTGGGGATCTGGGTTCCGGAAGGCTCCGAGAGCTGCAGTTACAGGTCGATTTCAGGCCAGCAAACGAGGCATCCTGGGGACACAGCTGTGTGTCATCTGTGCCTGCCCGCACTGGAGCTCAGGTGTCTCGTTAGCAGCCCGAGTGCCCAGAATGGGGCGAGAGGGAAGCCAACCTCCACAGAGGGCTTCTGGGAAGCTGCACCGGTTCTGCCGGGTCTCCAAGGAGAGGGCCGGGGCCCCAGAGACCCATGGTAGTATGAGCCATCCCCAGGTACCCCGGGGTGAGTGCCACAGGCTCTGCTTTCCCCAGCCCCAGCCCCCAGTCCGCAGGTCCCCAGGCCCTATGCCCCCAGGCCCCAGCCCCCAGGCCCCCATTGCCCCTAGGCCCCCATTGCCCCTCTTCACAGACGGCAGTGTCATTCACTGGGCTTCCTTTCCCCAATCCCACCTTCTATGGGTTCACACAGCAGCTTGCTGAAACCCAGATCTGATTAGGCCACACTGAAGCCCTCTGGTTCCCAACTGCCTGTGGAATAAAGTCCCGCTTTCCACGGCATTCAAGGCCCTCCATCTATCTCTACCAATGTCTGGAATGCCCTCGAGAGAGAACAGGGTGTTTCCCAGGTAGGCGGGGCCGCGCTGAGCCTTGACCGGATGTGGGCTGGCCAGTGCTCTGAGCTGCGGGGCGGGGCGCGGCTTTCCTGGTCCCGAGCCTGCGTGTGTGAGGTCACCTGTGGGGCGTGTGGGCGTGGGTGTGCCCAGCGAGCGCGTTGGGCCTCGTGCTGCACAGGCCACATCCGGGCACTGCTTTTCTTCCAGCTGTCTCTTAGCAACCAGAGGTCCTGAGGCCCCCACCTTCCAATCCCCCCCTCCTCCCCAGGCCTGGGCCTCGGGCGACTTGGCAGGATCCAGGTGGCCGTGGTCAGAACAGTATGTGGGGCACAGAACTGGGCCTCTGGCCGCACGGATGGAATCACGGCCCGGCTTAACCCCCTGCTCCGAATTGCAGGGGCCACGCGCCTGACTGGCCCTTCTTCCCCTGCCCTGCCCCAGGGCCCGGCCAGCTCTGAAGCCCGGACCCTGCCCGGTAGCTCGGGGACGGAACCCTCTGAGAGCAGTTCCGCCCAGCAGGGTCCCCCCCTCTGTTACTGTCCTTGTGCGCCAGGCCTGTGGGGCCCCTCAGGGCTGTGAACGTGTTCCGGGCCCGGCTCTCTGGCCTGAGGTCTGCCCTCGCTGCCTGTTGCTGCCCAACGGGACCAAGCACCTTATCCAGTGCCAGTCGCTGGCTGTGACCCCCTGTCCACGGGCCCTGGCACCATCCACCCTGGGCACGGCCTCTGGCCACTGGCTGGTCAGGTGGAATCACCCATTAATGGAGTAATAAGCCCCTGGCGTGTGCAGGTCCCCTGTGGCAGCCCCTGTGACGTCTGTGGCTGTGTTCTTGTCCCATATCGCCCGCCCTCCAGGGACGGTGCTTCCTGTCCCCAGGTGAGGGCATCCAGGTGACGGTACCAGGTGAAGGCATCGAGAAGGTACCAGGTGAGGTGCCAGGTGAGGTACCAGGAGAAGGTACCAGGCGAGGTACCAGGTGAGGTACCAGGAGAAGGTGCCAGGAGAAGGTACCAGGAGAGGTACCAGGTGAGGTACCAGGAGAAGGTACCAGGTGAGGTACCAGGTGAGGTACCAGGTGAGGTACCAGGTGAGGTGCCAGGTGAGGTACCAGGAGAAGGTACCAGGTGAGGTACCAGGTGAGGTACCAGGTGAGGTACCAGG